>NW_024881611.1:0-120000 GCF_019059575.1 Amphibalanus amphitrite | reverse complement strand
TTCGTAGATGAGTCAGTACGTCTGTTTCTATGATTTGTACTCGATTTCACATCTGTGTATTTTTATAACTTTTACTTGTAGATACCATATTTTTATACTTTTTCTCTACTTCATTTTCGATATACCCCGAAGTCTGTCGTCCAAGGTTGTATACATCAGATTCGGAACCGCAACATGTTTCTCTGCATCGCTTCCCGAAGCACCGGAGCGCTCTTGATAAATCGAAAGCCATACTGAGACCGGTGGACTAGATGCCCATTGCATGTGACCGACTTTGCTCTCTTCATTTCAATCCAGCATTGGTATCAAAATGTGGCTCCAAAGCTCGACTACTGGAATGTGCCGTTCCAAGGGTAGCGGCCTACAAGAACAAGGCGGGACAACAGCGTCACTCGACCACCAGTACGCGCTGCCGAGTGCCGCTAACGCAACCCGTGGACATCGTGATGACAGGGCTGACGCCGACGACAAAAAGCGCAGAAACTCAAACAAACGGGAAGTACGGCTCAAACAAACACTGGCATTAGTTCTGAAAAGCCTGGAGGCTGGAAGAGCGATGCGTGGTGAATGCAGAAAAATCGACCCTGTGACGTCATGAAGAGGGCTAGGATCCAATTTTTACTCCAGAAGATGTCCAATTGATGAGGGGTAAGGTACTGAAAGTTTCGCCTCTCTAGCCCTAAGCGTTTGGGAGCAGTACTGCAAATATTCGCCAGGGGGAACGCCCCCCCCCCCCATTAACCCTCGCCCTGGCAGGGCATTTTTCATAACACGGCCTGGCAGGGGGGGGGGGTTGATGTGACCCCCCTCGCGATTGGCTCCTATGGCACCTAGAAACACCAAATTTGGTAGGTAGGTGGGCGCCCTGGAGTTCTCGCCCCTGTGCAAATTTGGTTGCTCTAGGTCAATATTTAGGGGGTTTTGGGGGGTATAAATGTAAAACTTTCGCTAAAAACAGGTCAAAAGTTTTTCGCTTATAACTTTTGATCTAATTACGATAGAGAGAGAGAAAAAAAGCACCAGTGAACTCAGCACGTCAAGGCGCGTCGAATGATATACCTTTTTGCTCGCTTAAGTGTACTTAAAGTTTTTCTTAATTTTTAAGTTAACTTTAACTAATTAATGAAGTTCAAGTTAACCCGCGCCCGGCTGGGGGTCCTGGATTTCCACGCCCTGCTGGGGGGGGGGTGTGTTTGAACACCCCCCCCCTTCTAACTCGGCTCCTGGACCACGTAGCGCTACGCGGAAGGCGGAGTTCGAAAGAACGTCAAAAATAATGAGAAAATCACATCGGTCAATTTTTTGGTCAGGTCAAAGGTCAGGTCACCAGAAGTCATTGAAGGCAAAATTTCGCGGATTTCCAGGTCGAATGTCGACAATTTCCAAGAACCCAACGCATAACTCGGGAACCAATAGAGCTACAGCGCCGCGGAAAAGCGCATTCGATAGCCCTATTAACGCCCTTTCTGATTAATTTTCTCAAATTTGACCTAACGTCAACGGTTTTGCCTGCAGGGGGCAAAAACGGCAAAAATAGCCGATTTTTTTCGGAAACAGTTTTTCTGCATTAACTTTTGACCCAAGCCTTGTACGAGCTTACTTTTACCGGCATCGTGTTACTCTCGTCAAGACGCATCGAATGAACTATAACTTGACCTTGGAAGGTCAACTTGAAAATTTGACCTCAGGTCAAGGTCATGACCTGACCGGAAAGGGTCATGTTGCATATCAGTCGATCCGTATCGTCGAACTGAACACATCTAAGGCGTTTTCATCGCTCTAGCATGCCTCTATCATAAGTTATTTGCGAAAAACTGTTAGATACCATTCGTGACCTAAGATTACCTCAGGGCATAAACAGCTGGGTCACGGACACCATTTTCATGTTCAGTATGTCGAAACCACTTGTAATTCAGTGTTTGGGAGTGTTTATAATGTCTTTCGTCCAAAAGAGGCGCATTTCAATTTTCTCCCATTGACTTACATATAATGGGGAGGTCGCAAAATTGACCTGACCTTAGGTCATCGATATCAAAATTCTGAGATATACATTTTGTACATGCTATTGCTGTTAGCAATCGCTGAAAGTTTCAAAGCGATCGGTCACTCGGTGTAGCTAAGACAGACATTGACACTTTTTATGAGGTGAAGTCACTTCAGGTGACCTGGTGACCTGACCTTGAATGACCTTGGTCTGAAATTTTCACAACATGTGTAGAATTGATGTGTGATAAGGTGTACCAAAAACGGCGGCGCGCGCAAAAAACCACAAGGGGGGGGGTGTTCAAACACCCCCCCCCCCCAGCAGGGCGCGGGTTAACCAAATTGCATCATATGGCATATCATTCGATTCGGCTGATCACCAGGAACACAATGACACCATTTTTTAAGCTCTAGCGTCATTATGTGCCAAGTTATTGGCAAAAAGGTCATTTGACCTCAGTTGACCTTATTTGACCTGACCCATGGATAAGTACACCAAACAAAGAAGCACCAAGTGACCTGCTGTAAATTACTCTGGTTTCAAAGCACAAAAGTGATGGAACAAAGCGGATATCTCCAGTATTTTACGAATTTAGTATTTTCCCACAGGCGACGTAATGACGACGTAATGACCTCTAACTGACCTCAGGTCAGTGACATAAAAAACGAACTATATGTTATACAACTCGGTGAACTTATTCGAGAGGTCATTACGACGTAATGACCTCTAACTGACCTCAGGTCAGTGAAATAAAAAACGAACTATATGTTATACAACTCGGTGAACTTAGCACATCCTGAAAGTTTGAAGGAAATCAGTCCAAAACTGTGAGTTTTACAGGTGCAAAAAGAAGATTGAAAATTGACCATGACCTTGTACCGGTTTTTCTGACCTGGTGACCTGAACCAAGGTCACCCGGACTTGAAATGTTCAGGTCATATGTAAAAAGGTTGCCCCATAGGCTGTGCCAAATTTGGCGGCGCTGGGCGCCGCCGTTTTTACGCTATCTTCGAAAACCCTTGGGGGGGGGGGGGGTTGCATCAACCCCCCTGCCGGGGCGAGGGTTAAGGCCCGCGAGGTCAGTGCAGTTTATCAGTCACACATACGCATATATCACACTCGCATATTTCTGTAGTTCTTGTCAGCTAGGGGAATGTACCTGTATATCAGAGCGCCAGTTTGGGAGAGGGGATGAAAGTTTTTGGATGAAAATGATCAGCCATGCTCTGCGGCACAGTATATCTCCAGTCACAAATCACTAGTGCCATCTAGAGGGAGAAATATTAGCATACGGGCGCTGCGGCGCAGGATATCTTCAGGCGCGCATCACTAGTGCCATCTAGAGGGAGAAATAGCAGCACACAGGAGCTGCGAAACATGTATACTGCATAAGTATGCACTATGCATGTACAGTCGGTGGCAGTTGTTATCCAGCACCTTTTTTTCGCATTGTTTTCAGATCGCCCATAGGCCGGGCCTGCGTTATTTGAAAATAATACGTAAAAGGTATTGGATCGAAACTGCGTCCGACTGTATTCAGCGAAGTCTTACAATATAACCGCACGCAGTATACCTATGTAGGGGAAGGTGGGGTAAGACGGCCCAGTGGGGCAAGACGGACCACCAGCCCTCCCGGCTGAACCGCTGCTGGTATCTACTGCTTTATGCACTCACTATGTTTGTTTTCCTTCGTAACAATGGCCACCTTGAGCTCATGCTGCTAGGATGCATAGCTTTTGAGTTATTGAGAAAAATGTTGTTTTTCGTCAAACCGATCTAATATAAGAGGTCTACGGGTGATTCAATTACGGCGCCTTTCTTGCATGATTAGTTTCTATTTTGCACTTTACTGTGAAGAACAAAGTTATAAACTTAGTTATAGTCACACTTTAGGAAAGGCAAGGTTTTGCAATGTTGGGCTATTTGACATATACGTCATGATAATGACAGGATTTAGATTTGGGGCAAGACGGACCACTGTGGTCCATCTTACCCTGTGGTGGTCCATTGTACCCTGCATATGGAAAGTTCTTTTCCAAAACATTGACACAAGTTTAAGCAAGCTAATTTTTCAAGAAGGAGTCTTTGTTGCATGTGAGCCATGCATGCAAGTGCTCAGTTAGCATGCATTCATGCCAAACGACAATCAACACACATGTTCCCAGCTTTTAGCTGCACTTCCTTCACACATGAGTAAAGAATAAAGGCTCATTTTGTTATTTTACCATTCTGGTTACTTTTTCTTACAAGAGTACAGAGCAGAAGTGTAACACACATGAACGGATAGCCGGCACTGCTGGGTGGTCCGTCTTACCCCACGTTTTTTCTTGTCTGAGTTTTTGACATGTCCCTCTTTAAGAGCATCCACCACCTAGATGTCTTTAATTTGAAATTTAGTCTTTACACATATCAACAGAGGACGGATTGAGCATTCCGAAGACTATAAATAATATGAATTACGAGGGCAGTGTAGCAAGATATGCGGCCTCAAACCTTAGCTGGTCCGTCTTACCCCACCTTCCCCTACTTACAGTATACCTACTGCCATTTCAACTGTCTCCAATATTGAAGACCCCGACTCAATTTAGCACATACTTATTGGATGTTCAGAAAATTGTGCTTAAAAAGGTCCAACGAAATTCCATGACACCAAGTGCTTCAGCACAGGCATGCCATCTCTATGTATATATATCTCTATGCCTGCCACGCCCCCGGAGTGCTCATTATCTAACTGCGCGGTGGGGCGGTGCGGCGGGCTCCTGTTACTGGGCCGCGGCCGGCAGGCTGACAGGCCGGCCGCCGCCTGTCGGCGTGTGACGTCACGACAGAGGAGTTCCCGGGCCTGCTGAAACGGGTGGACACACCCGTCTTACGGCGGTAACGCTGGCTGGTCATCGGTAGACATTAACAAGCCCTGAGTTGTCGGACACACCAGCCATAAGATACTCCCCGAGGCCGAGGCTCGGTTACTCACCGAGTGATCTCATGCATTCGACTATGAAACCATGAGTGTGCAGTGCAATGTACGATAGTACAATTCATGCAATTGTACTGACTCGGTCAAGTGTCAAAGGGACTGCAACAGTTATCACATTAAGCGAAGTCATATGGTGACACAGAACTCGTGTAATGGGCATATACCCACGATGCATAAAATCAGGGTTGCCAGACTTGGCGATATGTCGCCAATTTGGCGAATTTTGGAAGCCATTGGCGATAGAAGCACGGCGTTTGGCGATAGGCGATAAAACGTCAAATATTGGCGAATTTCCGAGTTCGCCTCCAAATCACCGAATATTATTTAAAAAAAAAATAAACAAAACAAAGCGAAAAACATCGGTACGAAATATTTCGTAATCTGATTAATTTAACCTTCCGACGTTTCATATTAGGCACTAAAATATAAAATCTTCCTGATGAAAATATCTTCTGAACCACATCTCGCACGACCTTTGCTCAGGGGTGGAGATCTGTCAAAATGTCAGGGGGGGGGGGGTCCATGCCGGGCAGATGGAGGCGGGCTGGATGCAGTACCATTGACTTACATAGCAGTAATTCGTTTTCAGGGGGGGTCCTGACCCCCCCCCCCCCGAGATCCCCACCTCTGCCTTTGCTATTTTATTTGGCGCTGGTTAAGGTACGCTGTTATGTAGATGAATATGAGAAACGAGATAGGTTACACGAACGCCAACTTGCGCTGCTACGTATGCTTATACAGCGCATCCTATTTGGCGAATTTTGGCGAAATTCGAGGGGCGAATTTGGCGATAAGGACCATTCTGGATCTGGCAACCCTGCATAAAATAAACACAAAACGGAAGCGTGAAAACGATAGTCCGGAACATGACGAATCTGGTAGATGCTTCGATGAATACAGTGTGATGATTCGAGTGAAAATTGTGTTTACATAGAACTTCGTACTCGCATCTGTTTGCCTTCTGTTTTCCGCTCCAGTATTCCAATGTCAATTTCCCCGCTATCAATCAGGTATGTGATTGCCATTGTGATGATTGTGCGGCTGCGCGCTGTGTGGTTTGTATTAATGTCTTTATATGTTACCGTGTGTCTGAGGCGCTCCGTCCTCCCTCCCGCAGTATGGCAGCTGCACGACTACGGGCTGACGCGCACGATGACGGAGCCGGTGGTGGACCTGGTGCACCACCAGCGGCGCGTCGGCCTCGTGCTCTGGCACCCGTCCGCCAGCAACGTGCTGCTCAGCGCCGGCAGCGACAACCTCATCGTCATCTGGAACGTCGGCACCGGCGAGGCCATGGTGGTGATCGACACGGTGCCCGACCAGATCTGGTCGGCCAGTTGGGCCTGGGATGGCTCCAAGCTGCTCGTCACCAGCAAGGATAAGAAGATCCGCGTGCTGGACCCGCGCACCGGCGAGATCGAGGAGGTGGGTACGGGGGGGGGGGGGGGTAGTAGTGACGCATCCGCGCCGATTGGCGCCCCGATTACTGGGTACTGGAGCCCCTGAGTCATCGAGGAGGCGATGACGCTAATAGGTTTCGGATACCGCCTCGGTACAGTCCACTTAAATGCCGGACATCCCAATCAACTGAAGAGTCATTTTAAGTCTGCATCTCACCAGAGGCACCTTCCCTGTCCCGAGATCTTTCCGGCGGGCCGTGCTAAGCCCGCCCGGCGGCCTATCGGTCATAGCGCCGCGCCGATAGCGCTGCCGGTCGTCTCGGCTCCCTGCGATATCCGGCCGCGCCCCGGGCGGCCCCGGCCGCCCACCTCCGTATTATCCTACACCTGTGCGGCCGGCTCACCGCAGCGCTGACAGCACCCGGGCTGCAGCTGACCCAGTTCAGCGCCCTTTGATTCGGGGGCCCGGTGCGGTGTTGGTTTGATGCTGTGTGTCGGTTCGCTCCCTGTTGGTCTGATTCGGTTTGCCTGTGCGGTGCGCCCCCGCGCTCGAACACGGTCCTAAGTCGGTCGGGCGATAAGACGTTTGATGCCGCTGCCACGTCACACGCGCGGCATGACTTTATGACTGGGTGTGTGGACTTGGAGGTGTGGGGGGAGGCTCATGTAGCGTTACACACGGGCTCTTACATACACAGACGTACAAACGTGCTTTATTTTCGCGCCCTCGTACACAGTCGCACGCGCAGGCACAAGTAAATGTCAATACCCCGTCTGAAACGTTGCATGCGCCTTGAGTTTAACAAAGAGTATAATATATTCATGCACACACATTCAAAGAGTATAATATATTCATGCAAAGCGAACTTGACCTCGCGTTGACCTCACACTGACTGACCTCACACTGACCTACCACGATCCTACATCCCGTACCTGACTGACCCTTAACGTCTCTGCACGCTGGACCTAACCGATGTCGTCTCGTTTCACAGGAGGCCACCTCGCACGAGGGCAGCAAGGGCTCGCGGGCCATCTTCATGAAGAACGGCCTGGTGTTCACCACTGGCTTCAGCAAGATGTCGGAGCGGCAGTACTCTCTGCGGGCGCCCGGCCACCTCAACGACCCGATCGTGATGACCGAGCTGGACACGAGCAACGGTGTCATGTTCCCGCTGTACGACCCCGACACCAACCTCGTCTACCTCTGCGGAAAGGTACGACTGCGACACACGGCAGTTCGATGGCGCTGGGATACAATGTGGTCACTAAAAACGCAAGGATGTGCATGACACCCCTTTCTGAATTATTTGCCTGTCATTTTTCGTCTAAGATTTATAGGCAGCTATCCCTTTAGAGGAAATGAAGGGACGAGCATGCCCCTCATCCTTGGGAAATATATAGGAAATGTCTTGGCAAAAGGTAGTCTTCCTTCGTGGGAAATAAAAGGACAGAAGCTACCCCGACTCTTAAAATGAATTACAATGCTGATTGCTGATTTATTTTGGTGGGACAATATCCAGTGCCTTCATACACGTCAAAAGGTGCCAGCTCAAAATGACTGAAGCCTGGTCGTCTCCGCTCGGCTGCCTGACGGTCTTGGAGCGCCTCTGCGTCCGGGCCGTGATATCGCGTCGGACGTATGTCGGTCTGCCCGGCCCGGAGCCGGCGGGACTCTATTTCGGGGCGGCCTGGCCGACCCGTCTGGCGGGGAGCCCTTTGGTCGGTGATAACGCTGGTTTACGAACCAGGTCAGCAGGTCATGGCCTGCGGCACACTCACTGGTCGCCGCTGGTAGCCTCTGACTGAGCTCGTAGCCGTCGGTAGCCTCTTAGCTTTTGGAAACCCTGTCTGAGCTATCCTCGTTACGCCAGGCGACTGGGGGCAGACCAATGGAGGCGACAGTGCCACCTGGCGTCAGTAGTAGAAACGGTAGTGTCGATATCGCCCGACCTGCTCGGTGGACGGTGAAAACATTGAGCCGTGCTGCCGTCTCAAAGTGTGCCCTAGATTTGGCCCAGTACATCCGTGGATAACTGGTAAAAGGTCAACTTGTCAATCGATATGGCAGTTTACATTGTTTTAATGGATTTTGGATGCAGCTGATACTGACTGAAAGTGAAGGTCAGCTTCTGACATGACTCAGGACCACATTGCCGACCTGTCTGTGGCGAACAGTGGAACCGCACCGGTCGTTAGTCGGACTCTGGTAGTAGAACCGTTGGTGGTAAGGGTTTAAGGGTTGGTTGTAAGCACACCGACCTCTGATAGCGCTGGGCGGCATCCCGCTATAGCTGCCGCGTCGTTGTGATGAGCAATAAGCTGGAGCTGCATCAATCGTTCGACAGCGCAGAGTATTGGTTAAAACCTGACGAAATGCTGATGTTGAAATGTTAAATATGCTTTTTATGCGTCTCATGTGACTGACGGTCTCCCCCTCTCCGCCGGCAGGGTGACAGTGTGATCCGTTACTTTGAGATCACCCCCGAGCCGCCGTTCGTGCACTACATCAACACGTTCCAGACGTCGGACCCCCAGCGGGCCATCGGTTAGTAGTCTCGCGTTCCCCTGATCGCTGCCTCTTCTGGGCGTTCATATCGCTAGAAACTCTCTAATGGTGCCAATATCTCTATCGAATGACTAATGCACGCTATGCTAATAGATGAAGGCAAAGGCATGCTAAGGAAATTTAGCTATTGGAAGCCCATCTGATTATATGAATAGGTGGTTACCGCCAGGCGCCAGTGATGTTCAGTTCATTGCTGTTCAGTTGTTCTTTATAGTCACATCTTCGGCTATGAATCCGATATTCCAAACTCTGTGAATTACAAGCCGCCTGTCTTCTGTGTGGCCTGCGCGCGGCCTCCCGTTCCATGTCTGCCTCACCTCACGCTCGCGTGGTCGCAGGTGTGATATATGTATCTCGCGCCGCTCACCCATTGTCCCCCGCTCTCTCACATGTATGACCTATGCCTCGCCACTGACGCATACTCTCTTGCAGGTATGATGCCGAAGCGTGGCTGCGACGTGCAGGCGTGTGAGATAACCAGGTTTTACCGGGTCAACAACAACGGCTTCGTGGCCGTGCATCCGTTCGTCGTGCCGCGGAAGGTAAGAGAAGTCCTCTCGGCTGGTCGACGGCCGATGGCCAGCCGCGTAGGTAGCTCGTGTGGTATCACCGCCAATTCTAACGTTCTGTCGTCTCTTGGCAATGTTTCTCAGTTTGACAAAGCGGTCAATTCTTTCGGCCAGCCTCATGTAATTTCTCAACAACAAGCCCTGCGAGAAATTTTAGACATCACTGGAACAGATATCATTGAGGACAGCTGTTGGGATTATAATCCCTCTCAGTCATTTTTCATCTGCTCCTTTTGCGATCATCCGTCGTCGAAATGAGTAATGATGGGCATGAAAAAACTGCAGTTGGGCCCCCTTTTAACACGTAGCTCATAACGGAGAGTGGGCTGTTCCCGAGAGTCCTTGTCGGACCCGCTGACTGCGGTGGGTCCTGTCGCCGTGAATCCCTGCGTGGCTGCCCGAGCGGCGCTGGCGGCGAGGGACTCTGCCCTATCGATTAAACCGGCGGCCGACGGTAGCACTGCGCTGCGACAGAACCCCGAGTCTCGCTGGGTCGTGACGGCGGTGGTCGCAGTCGGCACAGAAGGGCTGACGAGTTCTGAACAGTCCGCGCCGGTAACTGTCACTGAAGGTATTCACCCGGTGGCATCGTGTGACCGTTTTTCATTGTGACGGACCATCTCAGCCGCCCGAAATTTGGAGTCTGGCGTGTCTTTTTTGTTTGTCGACCGCTGTGCTCAGATTTGTGTTTTGGGCTGTGAGTGGCAGTCTGACCTGCGACCATGGACAATCAGCTGTGACCTACAGACTGCGGTTTAAGCTATGTCAATCCTAGCTATGACCCGTGAGTGACTCCTACTCCCGCTGCCTGTCAGTCTGAGCTGTGACTGATCTGTGACGCCTCTCTCGCTGGCGGGCTGTCTGACCTTTGAGTGACCCCGTTCTCCCGCCTCCGGGCAGTCTGAGTCGTGACCTGTGAATGACCCCGTTCTCCCACCTCCGGCAGTCTTAACTGTGACTGAGCTGTGACTGGTCTGTGACCTGTGAGTGCCCCCCCCTCCGAACCGCCGGTCATCTGAGCTGTGACTGAGCTGTGACTGATCTGTGACGACTGTGACTGATCTGTGACCCCTATCCCTCCTCCGGGCAGTCTGAGCTGTTCCAAGAGGACCTGTACCCGGACACAGTGGGCGACACACCGGCCATCACTGCAGAGGAGTGGATGGAGGGCTCCGATGCCGACCCTATCCTCATCTCACTGAAAGGTCAGTACTAGTGGTGCCAATTTCATGAAATTTCAATTCCAATTCCGATCCAATTCCAAGAAATTGCCTAGTAAATTTCCAATTTTGTCCAAAGCGGGGGCTATTCCAATTTTTAACGATTTTTGCATTTTTTGTGTAAATTTTAAAAGTGTTTAAAAGCGTTTTAAAGGCCTCCGTTTTAAAATTTTAAATTTTAAAGGCCTTGTGTTCCGATTAATTTCCAAAAAATGTTAAGAATTCCGTCCAAATTCCAAATTGGAATTGGACAAAAATTGGAATTCCAAGAAAAGAAATTCCGATTGGCACCAATAGTCAGTACCACCGGCACAGTCACATCCATTTAGAGCATGTGTGCGGACGTTCGTGGCTGAGCAGATGCATCCTGGGAAGGGCCAGCGGGTTTATTGATAAAGCGCTCAGCTGGGACAGGCAGACTGTCGGCAGGGACAGATCGACACGTTGGAAAGCCAGTATTGGGGAGCGCTCTGATGCGCATCCCTGGACAGGGCAGGCGGTTTTGGTATTTTCACTTTTTTGTGGAATGGGGAGTGGTGTAACTTGTCTTTAACGCAATAAAATCACGCTTGATTAATTCGATGTGGCTTATTTCTTTACGGTGCGCTTGCCTGTGTTCTGGAGCGAGCTGCAAGTGGCTGACACTGCTAACATTTCCGTTCAACATTTCCGTTCTTCCAAACAGACGGCCCCGTCTTCTCCACGCCGAGGAAGGAACTGAAGAAGGTGGTCAAGAAGTCGAACGTGCTGGACAAGAAGCGGACGGCGTCGCAGATGAAGACGGCAGCGCCCGAGGCGGCGGACGGCGAGTCGGCTGGCCTTTCCGAGGAGGCTGTCAAGGAGCGCGTCGACGAGGCCGTCGCCACCGCCACCAAGGCCTACGTGAGTGTCTCGTACCGTCTGTATCCCCGCTCTGTCCTTAACGTCACCGGCCGGGTAGCGGCGGAGACGGCGTACCACGAATCGTGTTGCTGGGCAGCGGCCGTGACACTGACAGACACTCAGCAGCTGTAGACACTGACCTCTCTTTATCGATATATTGATGAAGAGGACTTTTTTAGACGGCTAATTCAGTAACAGTTCGTGTATAACTAGTACAGTCGGGCTGCATCATGTAACTATATTGTGTTTTGTTGAGATTGGGCTTTCCATTCTGATTCAGCGGTTTTATATGGCAATGGGCTTGGAATCTGTTAAACTGTGCCGTTTAGAGCTGTTTGGCGTGTGTGCGATGCCGCTCGCCGCGCTCCGGGAGAGGAGCCGTCAGTCTCACACTGTCCTCCCGTCCCCCAGGAGAAGCGGTTCGATGACATGCTGATGGAGATGCGCAAGATGAAGGCCGTCATCGTCAAGCACGACGACAAAATCCAGAAGCTGGAGGCGCGCCTGGCGGCCAACGGCGAGTCGGCGGCGGGTGGCGGCGCGGCGCCGGCCGGTCCCGCCCGGCTGGAGGTGCCGGCCGCCACCGACCAGCTGGGCCCGGACGAGGTGTGAGCGCCGCCCGGCCGGCCGGCCGGCCAGTGTGATATCGGCGGCCGCCCAGCGCCGCTGTGTGGCCTGTTTTCTACAGCTAACGCCTCCTCGTTATGTACTAATTTTGTATAGACTGTGTGCTGCCTTCTCGCTATTGTCGCGCCGGCGGTGTGCTCGCGGCCGCCGGCCGGCACAGAGAGTGACGCGCACAGACAGACGGACAGACTGGCAGAGCGAGAGGGAGTGACTGCGGGCGCCGCCGGGCCGCCGGGCCGCCCTGTGATCGTACACTCGTGTTCAAATGATAGCAACGAATCGGAGAGCGCGCGCGCGCGCGCCGCGGCGGCGGTCGGCCGATCGACGCGCCCGACCGGTGCCGGCCAATCAAGTGTCCCCCGACGGCGACAAATCGACGATGCCACTTGTCGGTGGTTAGGCCACGCGACAATGTGCCTAATTTATTCGTAACATTCGCTGTAAAATGAAAGGTGATGCAATACAAATTAAAAAGCTTGTTTAGAAGTAGTGCAGGAATAACGTGCATACGATAATTGCTCGTTGGGTTTTCATCGGGAAATTTGGCATCGGTAGGTCAAAGGGAACGGCGTGATTCCACTGTCCTGGGGTTGATTCAGTTGTTTTCCGAGCAGTCTTCGAATGGCGGGAGGTAGCAAGCGATATGGTAATCCAACCTTTTATTGCAGTTACTTTGTAACTCCTCTTTTTCAATACTATTCAACAAACCGTCGTTTTTTATCGGTTGTTGCTTAACCCTCGCACGACCAGGCCATTTCTCATAACACGAACGACCAGGGGGGGGGGGGTTGTTACGACCCCCCCTGGCGTTTCGAAACGGAAGGTCGTAGAGCTTAGCGGAAAAAACCAACGGATTGCTCTCAACGAGATCTCGCGATTGGTGGTATATTTTTTGGTCCTAGGTCAACATTTGACCTACTTTTGACCGGTCAAAGGTCAAATTTTCGGAAAAATAGATTTTTTTTCAACTTTCGGCGGCGATTGCGGCAAAACGGTGGGAGATATCGACTTGAAACCTTCACTATCGTGTTCCTTGATCAATTCTCTATCGTTTGGTATGTATTTCGTTTCCCTAGCTCTAAAAATGGCGCGTTGGGAGCGCCGGAAGTCGGCAAGGTCACAGTCGGCGGCAGAAATTCGAAAAATCAAAATTTAAATTTTTGAAATCTGATTGTATTTTTGGATTTGGGAGGTCCATTTGCTCCCTATAGAAGCTAATATTGCTGCATATTCCCATTGAGGTGACAAGAATTAGCAAAATAGTGGTTCGGGCGCTTTTCAAAAATAGTACCGGACGCTGTTCCTCTTGTGACGTCATAGCTCCGTGACCTGACCTGACCCGGTCAAATTTCTTATACCATATGATAGCCAATACTTGCCCCAACATGCATGGGAAGTTTCATCACGATCCATCAACCGAAGTCCGTACCACCGGCAGGAAACCTCGGGCGTTGGCACTCAGTTTGTGAAAATCCGGCCGGAGGCTGTACCTCTTATGACGTCATAACTCCGTGACCTGACATGACCCGATCAATTTTTTTCAGCAAAAGATGCGCAAAGGTTGCCCCAGAGGGTATTGAAAATTTCAGCCCGCTACGACAAGCCGTTTAGCGTGCACTTCGAAAAAAAACCTCAGGGGGGGGGGTTGATACAACCCCCCCCTAGGCGTTCTAGGGTTAAGATAGGGGTCTAAGCGAACAAGATGTTCACTGATCAGCCGTACTTGATAAATAACTAGCCTGTCCCTCTCAAGTACAGGCGATTCATTCGTGTAAGCAATTCTGTAAGGCTAAGCCAGTGAATGGTGAAGGGGCCTCTACTATGTCACTTTATCGCGCAATGAGGGGGCAGGGGTAAGGAAATATGCATTGAAAATTAGAGGGACAAAACCCCGTCCCTGCTCAATGCTCATAGATGACAACAGATGTACTGTCCCGTTCGGAGGTATACTATCCCGCAGAACATATCCTAGTACCCAAACCTCTTCCTAGCTGGCGGCAGTCATGCGCCCGAAAGTATACTGTTCCGCATGACATAAGGTACCCAATCTGCCCCTAGATGGCAGCAGTGTCGTGCGCCTGAATGCATACTATCCCACAGAGCATGAAATGCTCAAATCCGTTCCTAGATGGCAGTAGCGCCAAGCGCCTAGACGTATACTGTTCCGCAGGACGTAGAATACCCAAAGCAGTTCATAGATGGCAGCAGTGTCATGCGCCTGAAGGTATGCTATCCCGCAGTACATACCCTAGTACCCAAACTTTTTCCTAGATGGCAGCAGTATCATGCGCCTGAAGGTATACTATCCCGCAGTACATACCCTAATACCCAAACCTCTTCCTAGATGGCAGCAGTGTCGTGCGCCTGAAGGTATACTGTTCCGCCGGGCATGGTACTCAAACCCGTTCGTAGGTGGCAGCAGTGCTGTGCTCCTGAAGGTGTATTGTCCCGCACAACATATACGTAATATTCAGATAATAGATATGTTCCCAGATGGCGGGAGTGTAACGCGCCTGAAGGCGAAAGGCTGTCTCGCAACACGCATAACTTCAATCATATATGGCTGCAAAGTCGCAACTGAAGCTACACTGCCGCTGTGGGTCGGGAAGGCCACAGCGGCCCCGCACAGTACACAACAGCACAGTTGCTCTGGGCTTTCCTCCACTGCGTGTGGCTAACCATGTAATAAACGACACCGTACGTATGAAAATGTATTACGACCAGATTATTCAAAATAATAACTACAAAAATCATGTGATGTCTGAAAATGAGGCACACACTCACCCAAAAGCTTAAAAATATGGCACTCCTTTCACCATACACGTACCACACCTTCCGACTGCAGGTGACGCCAGAGAGCCGAGTGGGCGGCGGGCGGTGGACGGCAGGGCGCCCGCCGCAGCGGACAGCCCCGGGGCGCCGAGACCGCCTGCCACACCCGCACACAGACAGACAAACAGACGGCTCCGAGAGAGCAGACAGCGGCGGCACGACTCAGCGCGGCCCAGCGGCACCGCGTCACACGCAGAAACGAGTAGCGCCAGCGCGCTAATACTTGTCATGATTACCGGTGGCGGCGGCGCCTCCCCACCGTACGACACAGCTCGGGTCACAGCGACCGCAGGCGCAGACAACACCCCGTCCCGTCTGCCGCTAGGCGGTGGGCTACAACTAAAAAGAGTATGACACTAACACATTAGCTACATCATGCTTCTACACGGTGGGCTACTAGAGAGCGTGAGACTAGACTAGCTACGTCATGTTTAAGTACTATGTCAGTTGATTGCTTCTTTTCGCAGTCAACTGGCAAACTAGGGAAAAAGGAGATAAGAAAGAGAGGAGAGGGATGAAGGGAGAGAAAAAGAGCGAGAGAGAGAGAGAGAGAGAGAGAGAGAGAGAGAGAGAGAGAGAGAGAGAGAGAGAGAGAGAGAGAGAGAGATCATATTCATATTGATCAGAGCAGGTTACTTTAAGTACTTAAGGTTACTTTAAGTAAGAGTAGGTTACCGACAGGTGGAACAGTACTTAAAGAGTAGGGCAGGCGCCTAGCACAGTACTTAACAGGGCAGGCGCCTAACACGGTACTTAGAGAGCAGAACAGGCGCCTAACACGATACTTAGAGAGCGGGGCAGGCACCATGGAGCACAGTGCTTAGAGAGCGGGTTTGGGAACTGAGAGCACGGTACTTGAACAGCAAGCTAGGCCGCTGAGAGCACGGTACTTCCTCATAGCACGGCCGGCCGGTAAAGCTTCTTAGAGAGCAGCAGGACAGGCATCTGGGAGCACGGCCGGCTCGGCGGGCCGGCGCTCACAGCACCGTGATCAGAGAGTGCAGCTCGTGCTCGTAGATGGCAATGGTGAGCATGATGGCGGCGCCGCAGCCCATGCCGGCCAGCTGGAGAGCCAGCTGGCTGCACGGACCGGAGCCCGAGTCACTGGAGCCGGCCGTCAGCTCCGGCACCTGTCACAAACGGTCAGTCAGTCAGCTCCGGCACTTGTCACAAACGGCCAGTCAGCTCCGGCACCTATCACAAACACAGTCAGTCAGCCCCTGCACCTGTCACAAACGGTCAGTCAGCTCCGGCACACGTCACAAACAAACGGTCATACGGCGAATAAGGCTGAGCATGTGATCGACCTGTCATACAGTCAAACGGTCAAATGGGACAGATCAGGTACCTGTAACAATCCGTCTGTCAGATCAGGTACCTATCATATAATCACACAAAACAAATAAGACACCTCCGTCAGCCTAACAGCCAGCAGGTCAAGTGTGTCACATTGTCACAAAGTTAGATAAGACACTTGTCACAGCTACGCGTTCAGTTCCCTCACATCAACCAATCTAGCAGTAGACTGACATTTGCGCATCCGCAGAGATATATTCAAGGAAAACACAGCCGACCACCTCAGCTCGCCACGCCAATGCCGGCGCAGAAGACGAACATCCCGCCCCCGTCGCGTCTCGGGCCTGTTCTCACCATATCCACCAGCGCGATGTAGAGGAAGGATCCCGCCGCGCCGGCAAACACCCACGAGCTGAAGGCGGTCATGTTGCCCAGCACCAGTCCGATCACCATGCCGAGCAGACACAGGACCGACGAGACGACATTGTAGAACAGCGCCTGACGCACAGACATGCCAGACTGCAGCAGCACCGCGAAATCGCCTGTAGGCAGGAAATGGAGGTCACGGTGAGTGAAGAGTTGTTTGCTATTCATTGGGAATTTAGGGCGTGCCGGGATGGCCGTGAGACTGCAGATCACGGAGGACGGTCATCGGTCAGTGCACAGAGACTGACGGGGGACAAGGGATGGGCGATGATCGGCCCCTACATGAAGGATGAGGGGCGGGAGGTCGTTTTACAGATATACAGGAACGGTCAATAGTTGACCCTTCAACCGGTGGATGGGGCGGCGCTCTGTCAACATAGAAAAGGACCATGGTCGGTCCGTCCGTCAGCACGTGCTCACCGATCTCGTGCGGCAGTTCGTGGCAGAAGACAGCCACCGATGTGGACAGGCCGCTGGCCAGACCGGCGGCGAACGCCGCTCCGATGGCCATGCCGTCCGTGAAGTTGTGCAGTCCGTCTCCAACGATCACCATTCCAGCCACGGCTATGGCCGAGCCGCCCGGCTCGTGGATGTGGCCGTGGGTGTGCGTGTGTCCGTGATGCCGATGCTCGTGTTCGTGAATGATGACCGTGAAGTCGCTGCTGTGCGCCACCGGCTCGTCGGCGTTGAAGCGCTCGCAGTTGTCGTCGGAGCGCTGGCCCGGCCGGCCGCTGCCAGAGGTGCCCGGCTCACTGTCCCGCGCCTGGCGGTTAGAGGAGAGAGCGAGCGTCACGCAGGGCACATCACAGCCCAGCACGCTGCGTCACCGGCGGCCGGTGGACAGACGCAGCGTCTTAAGCCCACCTGGTTAGACCAGCTATACTTTTGTAGCTACGGCTACACCATCAGCAAGACAAGCAGCTGCTGTAGCAGTTACAATTAGTGCGGTCCATGGCTGCCTATATCGCGTCCAGCTCTGTGTTCATAGCTGAACCTATCGCCGTTCTGTGTGTCTGTAGCTGAATCTAACACCTTTCCTTTGCATCCGTGGCTGAATTAATCATTTCCTCGAGTGCGGGTCGACTAAATCACCTGTGTCCGGTGTCCATTGATGCGGCTGGCCGGCTGGGAGCCGCAGCCCGGAGCCGCCGCCTGCTGGCTGCCGCAGTCCGGTGTCTGGTTGTGGTTGTCCGCGTCCGGGTCGCCGTCTCCGACAGGACACGAGTCGTGCTCGTGGCTCGTGTTCAGGCCTGTGAGCACAAGCGACCGTGTCAGTTACCACACCCAGCGGTGATGGATCTCCATAGAAACACCACGTGATCCATGGTTTAACATCTCACTTCCTGTAGGGAAGCCCAGGACTCCGGAGATACGCTCCCCCAGCTGTGAGGTCACGTTACTCCGATCACGCCACACCAGCGCGGGCCGGGTGACTCACGGGCCAGGACATCCTCCGTGTCACGATCGCCGAAGCAGTGGTTGGCGCCGGCCGAGTGACGATAGTCTTTGAGCTTGCGTTCAATCATCTCGGTCTGCTCCCGGCTCAGGCCCGGCATTTCGGCCAGCCGTTTGTTGATTTTCTGCCCACAAACAAACAGGGCGATGCAGTGAGCGGTGGACGTGGTCAGGGACATGGTACGAACAGTCGGGCCGATAGTCTGTGCACGAAGCGCAGTTTTCCATTGTGCGGCCGCCAGCTCACTGACATACGTGCACATCTACCGCCGTGAAATCAAGAGAGCGCACTTGGCACACGACAGCGACGACGAGGACTGGTCTGCATCATAAAAACGTACAAGTAAACAATTACTCTCAAATGAGAACAACGATGGCTGAGTCAGTTGTCCGACCGACTGTGATAACTGAGCGCTACCTTGTTAGTCCGCACGCGAGCCACATCTTCAGTCATAAAAAGGACCACCCAGCTGCATCTACTTCCTATTTACCATAATGCGGGCACCGTTATTACGGACGTGTGTTTACGCCAGGCACCGAGACCCGTCGTTACGTCATGTTTATCAGGATAGGCATCATCGTCCCCTTGTTTTCCTCGAAGCCTGTCACCGTTACCTTGTGTTTGTCCCGTGTGCAAGTGCCAACAGCCATCCCCCTTGTTTTCCCGACAGCCTGTCCACCGGTAACCATTACCTTGTCTTTATCCCGTGTGCAGGTGCCGTGCAGGATGCCGATGGCCCTCTCGGCGGCGAAGAAGAACACCAGAGCGACCAGCGCCACCAGTCCCTTCAGCACGGCGTCCAGGTGGCTGCCCTCCTCGCCGTGGCCGTGATCGTGGCCATCCGAGTCGCCGTGGCCGTGCGCCGCGTGATTAGTCAGAGCCTGTCGAACAGAACACACGCACCCTGAGGAGCGCTCGCCTCTCCGAAAAGCAATAGATCTCTCTGAAACCGCCCGCCCCTCGGAGAAACGACAGATCTCTGGAACCTCCCGCCTCTCCGAGAAACGACAGGTCTCTGAACCGTCCGCCTCTCCGAGACACCCCACGATCCAACAGCGTGGCTGACTTATCACTGACCAGATGCAAGATTTAATGCCATTTGACTCATTTGCTACAAAATATCCAAATAAAAACCGCGGGATACTTAAAACTCTTTCTCAACATCAACTCCCATACCCATATGTAGATACTAGTTATTTTGCCAAGGTGTTGAAATAGTCCATTCTGTGTTCTGGGGACTGAGCGCATGGTTCAATGTTTGTAGTACGCTGTTGGTAGGCATCAACCACAAACTGTGAGTATGCTCTGCACTGACGTGGGGCAGCAGATGGAGCAGCGCGTCCCCGGCCAGTGTGCCGACGGCCAGTGCCACCAGGAACTGCAGCAGCTGGCGGTACACCACGCGCTGCATGATGGGCACCACGGCTACGCCCGCCAGGCCGCACAGGCTGATGGCCAGCACCGAGAGGCCGGCAAACAGCCATACTGAAACAGAGCGACAGTCAGACCACAGACACAACGAAAGGAGAGCGACGGAGTCAGATCACACAGAGGGCGGCCAACAGCCATACTGAAACAGAGCGACGGAGTCAGACCACAGACACAACGAGAGGCCGGCAAAGAGCCATACTGAAACAGAGCGACGGGCGCACAGTCAGATGACTGGCAGACCACCACATTGAAACAGAACACTGGCCGCACGGTCAGATGATAGACAGACCAGCAAACAGCCATACTGAAAGAGAGCGACGGGCGCACAGTCAGATGACTGGCAGACCTGCCAACAGCCATACTGAAACAGAACACTGGGCGCACGGTTAGAATGTTCCAGACACACCAGGTTGGCAAACAGCCATACTGAACCACAGCGCCCAGTCAGTCTCCAGACATACCTAGAAGCTGGCACACAGCCATACTGAATCACACAAGCGAGCGGTCAGAATGTTCCAGACACACAAGGCTGGCAAACAGCCATACTGAACCACAGCGCCCAGTCAGTCTCCAGACATACCTAGAGGCTGGCACACAGCCATAGTGAATCACACAAGCGCGCACAGTCAGAATATGCCACACACTGACAGGGTAGCACAGTCATACTGAATCGCACAAGCGCACAGTCACATCAAAAACAAACCGGCATCCAACCATGCTGAAACACGCAAACGCGCTTTCAGATCACTACGAGACGGATCCAGGATCAAAAACTAAAATAAAAAGAAATGTCGCAAAAAAAACTGATATTTGGCGATTAACCGTGTGTTCGTACGGGCCATTTTTTCGCGTGGAATTTAAACACTGAGAAAATCTTCACGAATACGTCCGTTCGGGCAGGCTCGTTTCGCAGGATCTCGCGCGATTCCTCGCGTTTCGCGCTGCCCAAACGGCTGTCTTCGTGAGGAATTTCTCAGCGTGGAAATAAATTCCACGCGAAAAACGGCCCGTCCGAACACACGCTTAACATCACCACACACAGATCCGATTACCGAACCGAATAACTAGAAACCGATTACCATGGTGGTGAGTAGGATGAGTAAGCGGGACTCACGTTTCGGCGGCGGCACGGTGTAGGGCGGCGGGGGCGCCGGCTCGCCGAGGCCGTCAGCGCTGACCACGGCGCAGGTGTCCGCGGCCGCGTGGTACAGTAGCGCCGGGCAGAGCAGGGCCACGTCCCGTGCCGAGACGGCCGAGTCCGGGCGCAGGCCGAACTCACGCAGCAGACCGGCGGCGTCCGGGCACTGAGGGATACGAGGGTGTACGCGGTCGGTACTGGAGGGAGGTGTACGGACACTGGGACGGACACAGGTGTACGCGGTTAGCACCGAATGGTGGTGTAAGGACACTGCGGGACACGGGAGTACACGGTCAGTACTGGAGGGAGGTGTCCCAGTACTGTAGGACGGAGATGAACACACGGTCAGCAACAGATATGTCCATACGTCAGCACAGAACAGAGGTGTTCGGACACTACGGACACGAACATCCGGTCAGCCAGTCAGTACACGGACAATGTCGGCCGAAATATGGACAGTGTCGGCCGGACACACGGACACTGTCGGCCGGACACACGGACAGTGGATATACCCCGTCAGCCCAGATAGACTAGCGGATACTCACGGACAGTGGATATGTTAGAGTGAGTTTGCGAAATCTGTGGATCCGCGGATTTCCTAGGGTATCCGCGAAGTCCCTAGTGGCTCCGCGGATGAACATCAAGTCTAGTATATTCGCGGATAAACGGGCGGGGATCCGCGGATGAACAAGACTCTTCAGGATAACCGCGAACTCCCTGAAGAGTTGACGAGATCCGCGAACCACCCGGGGAATCCGCGGAGTAACGATTCATTCTAGTGAGTTTGCGAAGTTCCTATGCGTTTCGTGCAGCTACCTAGACTAGAATGCATTGGGTAGATCATCTGCGACTTAACCCGCGCCCCGTTGGGGTCTGCCGGAGCAACGCGCCCTGTTGTGGGGGGGGGGCATTTTGGCCCCCTCCCCCTAAGATCTCGAGAACCACGCAACATAGCAACAAGCCGCAAACAGTGTTGGGTAGCCACGGCGGAGAACTACCTTGTGACCCAATTTCATTGACCTAGGAATTTCATTGACCTAGGTCAAAGCGAGGGAGGTCAGGTCAAATGTCGAATTTTCACCGTTTACAGGCATTTCAAGAAATGTGTTGTAAAATCGAGTAAAATGCATGTCATTGAAAATCATCGATGGGAATTGTTCGTTAAACACATATTTTGCTAGTTGAGGTCACTGATGCCAGGTCAGGTCACTGAGGGTCAGAATATGAAAATATCATATGATGCATGTTTTATGGTCCATTTTACATGACAAATGCGATTATGTGGGTCAGGCAGCCTTTGGGGCCAGTTAAGGTTATGTTCTGGTGAAGTTCAGGTTAAGGTCAGGTCAAATTAGGTCATATTTAAGCTGATTTTTTTTTAAATGGTAATCGATTCGATGCAGCTCGTCACGGGGAGCCTAATGGTGGTCTTTGTTTTGCGCTACGTGGTCTAGAATTGCTAAAAATTGAGTTAAAAAATTGACGTCATCAATTTTGAACAGTTTTTTTTTCGCATAGCTTGGCCAAAAAAGGAGATATCGATCTAAAATTTGGCATGGAGATAGAAGAGCGCACGGACTATCATACATATTCCGTTTTTATTTCGTACAATTTTGGGATAATTTTGCGTTTTTTAAAAAAGACTAAGTTTTTTTTTTGGGGGGGGGGGGTTAAAATCCCACAATTTTAAAAATCTGAGAGAACAGTTTTTTAGCGCCGTTTTATTTCTACACAACCACATAAAAAACTTTGAAATTGCTTGGTAACCGTAGCTTTTGTGATGGTTTCAAGATTTCATGTTTTTTGGTCATTTTTGCTCGAACATGACCTCAGTTTGACCTCAATAACTCCTGACCTAAGGTGACGTAAGACTTGAAATTTTGTGTGAAGATGTCAAATTGATGCCCGGGAAGGAACTAAAAATTTGGCATTCAGGATAAACCATAGGGGGTGGCAAATTGCCTCCCCCAACGGGGCGAGGGCTAACCCTCGCCCGTATTATTGTTTTCTCGGACGCTACCGTGTGCGGGAGGAGGGGTCCGCGGGGGAGGGTTCCGTTGGAACCCTTGCCGTGCGGCCCCTGATCGAGCTAAACCTTTCGCGAAAAAAAAAATAGCTTGCTTTCCGTGGTTACATAGAAGAAGCCAATAATACCCAAACCATACGGCCCCAGGCCAATTGGTATTTGGTTGACATTCCAGGTCGATTCCAAATAGCATAGGGGACATCCTGTCTTTTTAATCGCCTTTGAGACGCAACAGCCAACAACCTCAATTAATGCCAATGCGTGATTAAGTTTTCATTAGTTTGTTTGCAAGTACGCAATGGCTTCAGCCAATTACGGTCAACTTGGGTCAAATCACTATATTCAAAGGCGGGTTGATATGTACGTGTTGGGTTCTTGTATCGAAGTTCAGCATTGCCATTGCCCCTCCAGTCCAAATGTTCCCCAGAATAGATACTGTGGCGCCGGGCTGGAGCGTCTGTTAGGCGCGGTGCTGACCGGTCGAGTCAGGTCGGCTGTGGTAAAAGGGCAAGTTGGGGGGGGGGGGGGCAACTGCCCCACCAACTGTACGGGAAGCTTCGTCCCTGGAGAAGAGTGAGCATTACTGTTATGTATACATACTTGCATACATTCACATGATCGCTCAGATGCGCGGTAGCCTTTCCAGCTTTCCATTAATGGTTGGGAGAAAAGTAAGCAGACTGGTCGCAGAAGTTCAACCACGCCAAAAATGGCTTACCGTCCATTATTTAATTGCATATTAATATTTGCGAGCGACGTCTAAGCGAGATGAAAGAATAATTCACGAACTCACTAGAATGAATCGGTACCTACTCGGTGAATTCCAACAGCAACTGGGAAAACACCAATACGGGTGAGGGTTAAGTCGCAGACGATCTATCCAATATGCCTTGCATTTTTGTCATAAGATAGCTGCACGAAACGCATAGGAACTTCGCAAACTCACTAGAATGAATCGTTACTCCGCGGATTCCCCGGGTGGTTCGCGGATCTCGTCAACTCTTCAGGGAGTTCGCGGTTATCCTGAAGAGTCTTGTTCATCCGCGGATCCCCGCCCGTTTATCCGCGAATATAATAGACTTGATGTTCATCCGCGGAGCCACTAGGGACTCCGTGGATTCCCTAGGGACTCCGCGGATCCACCGATTTCGCAAACTCACTCTAACAGATACACCCCGTCAGGCCAGATAGACTAGCGGATACTCACGGACAGTGGATAGCGGATACAGTGGATAGTGGATCAGCCAAGATAAGACCAACGGATGTGGGGTTCAAACGGCACGTGATATCAACAAAGGCCGGATGTGGCCAGACAACGTCGGCACGAACGACGATACACAACCCGCGACGGACGCGGTCAGTTCATAAAGATGAGCTGACCAACCCCAACCCGTGGACATGAACCACAGGCTCTGGCGGTCACTCAACTCAGTGATGAAACAATCATAGAGCTGTTATTAAATAACAAAACGCAAAACACGCAACCGAAATGCGTCACGTTGTATTTGTGCGTTGTTCAATGTAAAATTAAATACACTCGATAAGCGTGTAAAGTCATCAGACCGGCATCAGTTATGAAAGCTTCGGCCCGTACCATGAGTAAATGGAATAGAAAGATCCGATCCACATACGAAAAACAACAAATCTAAATGTGTGCTGTGATCACAATTGTAACGCATCAAAGACGGTATCATGCAATATTAATTTAGACCCCTCTTGGGGTTAACCTTGTGGCACACTTGGCTCATTATTGAAGCAGATGTTCTACATATGTCTGGATGTAGAAAGAACCCTGATATATCGTACAGGTAGGCACTATAAAAGCTGACGACACAAATGCATCAAATTAACCATGACATTGCGTCATGTGTCGGTCCGGTGTGACAACATCCCGATGTTGGGTTTATTTTCAAGCTGAATAAACACGAAAGCAGACGTTTTCGTCGGCGCCGCAGAACCCGTTCGGAACAGACAGGGGATGACCCCTGACCTGCTGCGGTGAGGGGGAGGAGGGGGACCGGGGGATCAGTGGTTTGGCCGCGGGGGCGGCCGACAGACAGGTGACAGCAGTTGGACACAGCTGTGGCCGACCACGCCGGCACCTGTGCCCAACCGGACACAGCCGCCCCGCCCCCGCAGATTGCCACACAGGCCGCACCACAGAATTATTCTCAGAATGAATTTAAGTCGGGGTAACTTCCCGAGAAAGCCGGCGGTAATTGTTTTCCGGTTATATTTCGAAACCACCACCCGCCGGCCAACAGCCTTCAGATCTGAACAGATTATAGGCAAGTAACTGTTGGGGCGTGCGTGCGACCGCGCTCACCAGATTACCGACCTGAATAATCAACCTCTTATCTCTACGTCTTTTCGGAGAGTCACGCAAAGCTGTATCACGCTCGCAGCATTCACTTTTTAGTGGCAGCGATGAATAAAATTTACGAATCGATTAAGGACTGGATTGTGATGGAGATATGTCACAAAAACAAATCAATCGAGAGGGGCGAACAAAAGTAGACATCACGGCCGCCTTTTCTTCGGCGGAGATACTCAGATAACCCTGTACGGGCACAGTGTTTCAGGACTCACACAGCCGCGACCCAGGCACTGCTTGCCACTAACATCTGGTGCTACTCAGCCTGGACTACCACTTTCAGGGTGCGTTTTTGGGTATCACGCATAGCTAGGAGAACATGAGGTGTGGCTTGCTAGCCCTTCCTACGGGGCATGCACCTCTATCTAATAACCTCACGTGTTCAGGAATTCCTGGTACATTCGTAATATAAGACAAGCGACCCTATCCCTTCAGCGTCTTCATTTAAGCTTATGAATAATTTCGGTTGGGATCCTTGATCATTGATGCTAGTCTTTTATAACCGCAACTGAGCCTAACTCCATCTAGACCAAAAGGGAATTAGGGGCTGTTGATCTCAGTCTCCGAACCCAGGGCCAGTGCACCTGTTCTGATACGTATTTTGAATGGAATATACATAGGTATGTCTAAAAGCTTGCTGTCCTGGGATGCTATTCACAGTATCCTACTGTTAGCAACAGAGCGCTCGTGGTCCGTTTTTAGCGATGTTTTCCTCTCAGTATACAAGCTAGATGAAATCATGACTTCGGATTTTCTATTTTCATCATGGGCCTGAGGTTATTATTAGGCAGGTAGTCAAACAATATGTATTGGATGCTTGTCGGCGATCAGCGGCACCTCGACGAGGAGTATATACCGTACAAATGAAAGACAACAAATGAAGCACAATAAACATAATTGCATTGATAACAACTTGTTCAGAAAGAACCACAACTGGCTCTTCTTGGAAGTGCTCAACATCAATAAATATAATCATACACGAAACTAATTAGCATTTTAGCTTAGTTAGCTTCGATTCGCAGAATCGAATCGCAGAATGACTGTATGGGTGTGCGAGTTGCAACATGATATACCTACTGACATGTGCCCAACGTCTGGATATTGTTTGCCAGATCCATGTGCGTGAAGATACGGATCATTTTCAGAGATGGCAAAGAGCAGCGGGCCGAGGGGCGATCCTTGGAATACGCCTCACCGCTATCGGTGCGCTGTCAACCAGGGCTCGGCGCGATTAGGGTTGCCGTGGTGGGCCGCTATTGGCCGATCGGCTCAGTCCGTTCCGCTCGACGGGTGCAGATGCGGGTGTGGGGGCGGGGGCGGGGCGGGGGCGGTCGCCGTGCCAGCGCCGCCCCGCCGGAAGGAGCCCACCTGATGCGGGCGGCCCACGGCCGACAGACGGGTCTCGGGGGCCGGTATACGACACGACGCCGGATGCCGACCACCAGCACACAATGGCAGCCGGCGTCACAGTCGGCCGATTACAGTTCAACGTCCAGAGCTCAACCTTCTCGAGTTGGGGACCAAAACACCAGGTATTCGAGTTATCCGAGATATTCAACGATATCTGAACTTTGTATTACGTCAGGCTAGGTTAGGGACTTCCATTTCATTCGGGCAGAGGAAGAGTATGAGATAAGAATTGAAATACATGATGTACCGCAATGCAAGCTCCGGTTCATAGTGACATGTCCAGTTTATCTCTGTGTGCAGAAGAATAACTAGCTAACAAATACATGTTTGGCATCGATGTTTTTTGCAAGTAAAAAGCATTTAGAGGCACGGAAGTACCTGATTGACTGTGCGGTGTTTATAATCTCCAAAATATAAGTGCTTGCTTCCGTGCGAAATATAAATGAACTATTCATTATAATATCGGTAGGATCACCCTTCCGCCGGAAACGTCATGTGTTCTCAGTTCTCACGCACTTCAGGTGGTCACATTCAGTTTTTTTTTTTTAACAAGCCACTCTGGTGTGGGGCGGAAATTTCGAGAAGATTGACTTGACACATAGGTCACAAGTGAGGATGACGTTAGACTGACTTACTCGCGTCCACACGGTACAAACATCGCTTGTCATCCTGCTGAATCACGGACATCTCACTTGAGATAAAGTCACAGACCACGCTGATAAAAACTCAAGGAGATGGTTTGATGCTCTCCCAGTGTTGCCCAATGTTTCTAAGAATTCTCCATTCATATATGGTGCGAAGTTTGTGTGGAGAAGTAAGGTCTCAGAACTGCTAACGACTTCGTTCACATCTGCCTTTCTGGATGTTCTGGCCAGAGGTCGAGTGTCACGGATGACGCTGCTGGCAGGCCGTTAGTCGGGGCGATGGCGGAGGGGACGCCATCCCGAGCGAGTCTGCCGCCAGGCGACATCCCCGTTTCGGCGAAGGATGAATGGCTTCTGGGAAGG
Source organism: Amphibalanus amphitrite (assembly GCF_019059575.1). Classification (NCBI taxonomy): domain Eukaryota; kingdom Metazoa; phylum Arthropoda; class Thecostraca; order Balanomorpha; family Balanidae; genus Amphibalanus; species Amphibalanus amphitrite. Next base: position 92,379 of record NW_024881611.1, on the reverse strand, counting down.
TGATGGCGGTCCCTGGCCGGGGGCCGGGGATGGACGGGTGCGCAGCGCCCCACGGGAAAGGAGCGTGGGACAGGGAGAGGCACCTCGTCTCAGCCGTACAGCGACGCGACTTGGTTGCATCTGTCGTGATGAATCTAAAAAATACAGATTTAATTTGGTGGGGCTCAGACCGGAAATAGCAGATTTGTAGTATAACTTTCAAATAAAATCAGAACTTCGCTGTCTAACCTCCGTCCCCCCTCCCCACCACCCAACGCAGAAGTTATTTCACCTTTAGATCAGAAGTATACGTCTTCACTAAAAATGCAAAGCTTGTTGGAGAAGTTAAAAGAGTTATCCCTTCGTTGTCCCTGTTCATGAACAGCTGACAGTATGTTTTCAAATAAACAAAACAGTACCATGCCAAGCCATGCAAGTCATACGAGCTGCATCAAGCGAATCGCCAGTGTCGTATTGCCTGGTGGTATGGTCAGCGTGACTGGCGGTACCCTTTGCCCTGTGGGCCACTCAGTTTGCGCCATATGACCTCATCTGGAGCCGCTCTGGCTGCAAATGGCTCCTCTCATCATCGGCATGGAAAGAAACCAGCTCCCCGCATCCAGCCCGCACGAAACTCGGCTACACAGATCGGTGAAATTTCACTGGTGTCGTTTAATTTGTAATTGATGCCATCACCCCTCCGATCAATACCGTCCGTGCAGCAGCCGTGTTGAGCGCCGGTGTGTCTGTGCCGGCGATAGCGCCGTGCCAGCGTGAGCGCTGCGGCGGTCGGTGGAGCGCAGCTGCTCCACTTGGCGGCAGGCCATCCACGTCAGACTCGCCCCCACATCCAGACGGCCGGCGGAGACGTCCCCGCATCCAAACGGTGGATGGCACGTCCCCACATCCGGTGGGGGCGTTACACCCCTGCACCCAGACCGTGGGCGGAGACAGCCCCAGATGGTTACCCAACAAAGCGCTACATCCGGACACCAGATCCGCCATAAAATCCAGACACCAGGCGGAATAACCCTGAGATCCAGACGACAGTCGGACTGGCCCCTAGATCCAGACAGCAGGCGGGCCCACCCCTACATCCAGACGGCCATTTTGGACCTACCATAAAACCTAGCCGGCGCCGAGCGACGACCTACGACCAGCTGGGGTACCATAGATTACCGCAGGCCGGGAAGCCGGTGCGTGGTCAGGAGGGGACTGTAGCCAGGGGGCCCGGCGGACGGCAGCGAGGGTGCCGGCCGGTGGGAACAGGCCACCCCACACCGGCCGATCGGGTCGCTCTATAAACACGGCCGGCGCCGGCCCGTGCACGGCCGCGCCGCGCCCCGCCAGCCCGCCGCCCCGTCATCGGCCGCCGCCCGGGGTACCGGGTAGGGACGGCGTGGCGTGACTGCACGCCCGTCCATCCGCCGCCCCAGGGGCGGCGCCACTTTCCCAGAAACCATCCGTCCTTCGCAGGAGGGAAACGGAGTCGTAAACTGGCTAGGAGACAGCTGGATGTCGTTTCAGGGTTCATTTCAGAGTACTGAGAAACTCCAGTCCAAGGGATACTATCATAAACTAAGCTGGAATACCGAAAACTAAAATGCTGCGTTGACGCCTGACAATGGAAGACGCTTGTCAAATGTCTGGTATAAATTAACCGTCCAAAAAAGTTCTTTGTGAACAGAGGACCGCGGCATACCTGAGTAACGGAATTTCATCAGTCTATTACACGTCTTCACGTAAGAAAAGGGAACTTCTAACCGTAAGGCAGCCTCAGTGAGATCGTCATCCATTAGAGCCTCAGTAAGATTATCATAGCGCCATCGCCCGTCTCGCTGCTCGGCTGATTGGATACCCTGTGGTGGGAGCGCGGGCTCCGAGATACAATGAAAATAATCAGACCGGATGATCGAAAACCTTACCCGGCAAGCGAGCGAGTGATGATGCATCGCCATTCGCCACAAGTTGATATGCATGGGAGCTGTCCCAAGCATGATGATGCTTGATGAACTTGTGCCACGGCGGAACACCGTTTGTGCAAAGCAAGAAAGACATCATTGTACAAAAACTGGCAAGACCTTAATAAGTTCAAGCAAATATTTTGACTAAAAAAGACCACTAAACGAAGCAAAACATTCTACAATTATACTCATCTAGATCTTTAGAGGCGGCTTTCAACAGCCTCACGCCGCGTCATTCCAGATTAGATCGCAGGACCGCGGGACAGGATAAAAGGCACAGACTCGACTGCGGAAAACCTCCGAAGGCTAACTCGGTCCTCCAACAATGGCCAGCAAGTGCCATAATATGCTCAGTCATTTAATGGATAACCAGCATACCTTTAAACCCTACGGTAATGATAATCACGTTCCTAAAAATAGCGTTTGGGTTTTCGGTTGACTCATCCTTAGGTCAGAAACATCATGCCCATTCAAAGGAAGGGGATTTTGTACAATTATCAGCTATGCTCGTGATATACCTGATAGGTATATCACAACTCAGTCGGTGAGCACTCAGCAGGGATCATTTCGTGTCCGTTTTCGGTTACACTGACATCGTGAATGTTCGACTGTTAACTATGCAGACTTAGTGGCGGATCCGGGGGGGGGGGGGGGGCGCAAAATGGGCATTTGCCCCCCCCCCCCCCAAACGGCATAATTTTAACATTACGCCTATGGACAATGCATGGAAAGAATCGATAAATTGTTATGGTTTGCCCCCCCCCCCAAAAAAAAAACTGAGCTGGATCCGCCTCTGTGCATACTTTCCAGTATTTCTGATAGGGTGGTAATGGCGATATCCTGAGTAGGGTCTGAAGTCTGAACTCCGTATTTCAAGGGTTCGGAGCACGAAAGGACCAATAGGTACCGTAGAAAAAGACCAACTTATTCTTACGGTGCTAGAATACCTGAGTATTGAAAATCTGGGACAGCATGATGAAAGAATGGTACGATCCCTCCAGCTTCCTTTTTTTTTTGGAAAAGCCGGATGGATGACGTCGCGATTCTGTGTCACTCCTGTCCCCATAGGAGCTAAAACCTGCCGTCACTTCTCCGCCATTTAAAGCCGGTCTGTCATACTTGAAATATGAATCAGTCCGGCAAATGGAAGGGTGATGTGCGAGTTTGGTGTTGAATTCTGCCAGACTAAGGGATATGGCGGCACAAAAAGAGGTACCTGTAAGCATAGCCTTTTCCCTCCGTAAATTTTACCTCTGTGAGCATGCCTACATTTTCTTCAAAAACACCCTCGAAATGACAATTTATACATCAAAATAAATGAAATGAAAACCATGGATGTTACAGAAATAGCGTTTGAACTCAGGATCAGTATCATTTCATTTGCCTTCCAGCGTCCGGCCGGCGGACTGAACACAATAAATCAGCCCAGTTTGAAGGAAAATTGTGCCTGGTGGGGGCCGAGTAGAGACGTCGCTCTCCTCCGTCCCATCCGGGACTCTGTCCTCTACCCAGCCAGTGACGCGACCCGGTACCTCCCTCCCTAACGGTACTCACCGAGGCGGGAGCGGCGCCGTTCCCGTCCGCCGCGGGGGCAGCACCGGCCGGGTCCACCGCTGAAGTGTCTGCAAACAAAACGCAAACACCGTGTCTGGAGACCGGACGTACAGGCACTTCGACAAGTCATTCCGTAAAAATGCAAAGTCATCCGTTACTAAAAATAAAAAACGCCATAATTTCTATTTACATTTCAAAGGATGACAAAATACAATCAAATTAGAGACCAGACAGACATATCGCTGGCAAAATATGGCAATCCTCGTTAACGTACCTCGTCGACTGAGTTCCCTGCTGGCACGGGAGGGTGGCGCCTCGTTCGGAGTTTTCACGGTAGGACCATGGTGGTGGGCTTCGTGGTCACCATGGTAGTGGGCGTCGTGGTCGTGGTCATGGTCAGCGTGGTCGTGGTCCGCGTGGTCACGGTCTGCATGGTCGTGACCTGCGTGGTCATGGCCTGCGTGGTCATGGTCTGCGTGGTCATTGTCTGCGTGGTCATGGTCTGCGTGGTCATGGTCTGCGTGGTCATGGTCTGCGTGGTCATGGTCTGCGTGGTCATGGCCTGCGTGGTCATGGTCTGCGTGGTCCGCGCTGTGGTCATGGTCTGCGTGGTCGTGGCCCGCGTGATCTGCGTGGTCGTGGCCCGCGTGGTCTGCATGGTCGTGGCCCGCGTGATCATGGTTTGCGTGATCGTGGTCTGTGCCGTTCTTGTGGCCCTCGCCGTGACCATGGTCTGCGTGGTTGTGGTCTCCGTGGTCCGTGCTGTGGTCATGGTCTGCGTGGTCGTGGCTCAGACTGTGCTGGTGGTCGGGCTCCCGCAGCAGACTGGTACCGCCTGGCTGGCCGCCGTCGCGGTGCTCCAGGCCGCTCTCGTGGTCGGCCGGGGCACGCTGGCTGTGCTCATGATCGGTGTGCTCTGAGTCGTGATGGTCGTGGTCATGGTGGTCGTGGTGGTCATGATGGTCGTGGTGGTCGTGGTCGCCGGCCAGTCCATGCCAGTGCCGAATGATGCCCAGCTGCTTCAGTAGACGCTGCAGACCGGCTGCCGTCAGCCCGCTGCCGCCACCATCAGCTCCATACTCAGCCAGCAGGCGGTTGATGTAGGTGCTGCTGACCTTTGCTGGGACTGGTGCCAGGGCTGGTGTCGACTGACCACCTGCCAGAGCCAGCAGCACTGCAGCCACTGTTGCCACTGCCAATGGGCCCAGAGCCATGGCAAAATGACTTGTGTTCTGTAAAAATTGAAGGCGTTAATTTTTGCACACATGGAATATAATGCCAATGCTGGCAAAACACTGACACAAAAATCATTGAACTCGTTAGGTACCAAAAATTACGCCATTAGGTACCAATAGGTACTGCTACAGGCTTTCTACAAATTATTAACAAAAACCAGGACAATTATTTGTGAAAAAGCAAAGGCCTGATGCTGTGGTTAACTCCTAGCTAATCCTGTAGGATTAAATTTGTAGGTGTTGTAATTGTTGACACAGCTCCCAACCTGAACCAGGAAAAGCAAAAATCATTTAAAAATTAACAACTCCAACTGGCAACTGCTGTGATTGCTAGAGCATGTGTGAACAATATCTCATCATTATTGTTATCTGATTATGATCAATCATAGCTTCGACTTCTAATTAATTGCAAATATCAAAAGTATTAACTCAAAGCAAACAAGCTTACAATTTATCAAGTGATGGCAATCGAATACCTCCAAAGAAGAGTCATGCCATCGAGCATAATGCCAACCGGTAATTCTTCACATGCACCCACACAGCAAGAAGTCACATGAGGAACTGGCCATGTGTTTAGCACACGACACTAAAATAATGGTTACAAAATGACCCACCTTGCACACGTGCCAACAGCACCTCAACAGCGCGTGCCACCAGGTCGAAGCTCTGCGGCATACAAAACGCACGAAACAAATTGTGCCGTGTGCAGCCGTTGTACCGGGAGCAGGTTTTTAATCTCCGTGGGAAATAACATGATGGGCGGTTGGTGAGAAACTTCCACAATCTAGGGACTTTTTCAGCATCTTTTCTCAAGCACTAATGTAAATATGTCCCAGCCAAGTTCCCATACCCCGAGTGGGGTCGAGGAAAATACATTCATTCATTTTGTAGCTGGACTTGCGAAGAGGTCCATAAATCGAGAATTGATTAAATAACATCCACACGGGTGTTGACTCAGTGGCAATGGAAGGTTTTAAAATGAAAGGTGGGGACACTAGATCAGGATCCATGGAAAAAGGCTCGCAAGCACACAGGTGAATCCAGAAAGTCGGTCTCGGACGCTGCGGGAGGTGGTATCCAAACAGTTTCTCCAAATTCCAAGTACTCCTCGCAAGTCGCATTTCGATCCCTTGTGCACTACCGTGCATTTTGACCCTCACACCCCTAATAAGGGGAATCGGACCTACTTTGGATCTGATGGATCCATCTTCCATCCCCTCGATTTTCGCGAATAACTCGCGTAAGAGCGGCTGATCGCGACTAAACTTTTCGGTGATTTAGGTAATCAATTTTAGGGGAGAGTGGGGTAAGATGCCCAGGGTGGGAAAGACGCCCCACCCCCTCTAGCGGCGAAACAAAGAATCGAACCTGGAAATTAACCCGCGCCCTGCTGGGGGGGGGGTGTTTGAACACCCCCCCTTGTGGTTTTTCGCGAATATCTCAAAAACGGCGGCGCGGAGCGCCGCCGTTTTTGGTACACCTTATCATACATCAATTCTACACATTTTGTTAAAATTTCAGACCAAGGTCATTCAAGGTCAGGTCACCAGGTCACTTGAAGTGACCTCACCTCATAAAAAGTTTCAATGTCTGTCATAGCTACACCGAGTGACCGATCGCTTTGAAACTTTCAGCGATTGCTAAGAGCAATAGCATGTACAAAATGTATATCTCAGAATTTTGATATCGATGACCTAAGGTCAGGTCAATTTTGCGACCTCCCCATTATAAGTCAATGGGAGAAAATTGAAATGCGCCTCCTTTGGACGAAAGACATTATAAACACTCCCAAACACTGAATTACAAGTGGTTTAGACACACTGAACATGAAAATGGTGTCCGTGACCCCTGTTTATGCCCTGAGGTCATCTTAGGTCACGAATGGTATCTAACAGTTTTTCGCAAATAACTTTTGATAGAGGCATGCTAGAGCGATGAAAACGCCTTAGATGTGTTCAGTTCGACGATACGGATCGACTGATATGCAGCATGACCCTTTCCGGTCAGGTCATGACCTTGACCTGAGGTCAAATTTTCAAGTTGACCTTTCAAGGTCAAGTTATAGTTCATTCGATGCGTCTTGACGAGAGGAACACGATGCCGGTAAAAGTAAGCTCGTACAATGCTTGGGTCAAAAGTTAATGCAGAAAAACTGTTTCCGAAAAAAATCGTCTATTTTTGCAGTTTTTGCCCCCTGCAGGCAAAACCGTTGACGTTAGGTCAAATCTGAGAGAATTACTCAGAAAGGGCGTTAATAGGGCTATCGAATGCGCTTTTCCGCGGCGCTGTAGCTCTATTGGTTCCCGAGTTATGCGTTGGCTTCTTGGAAATTTTCGACATTCGACCTGGAAATCGGCGAAATTTTGCCTTCAATGACCTCTGGTGACCTGACCTTTGACCTGACCAAAAAATTGACCGAAGTGATTTCCTCATTATTTTTGACGCTCTTTCGAACGCCGCCTTCCGCGTATCGCTACGTGGCCCAGGAGCCGAGTTAGAAGGGGGGGTGTTCAAACACCCCCCCCCCCCCCAGCAGGGCGTGGAAATCCAGGACCCCCAGCCGGGCGCGGGTTAATGTTCTTAGCGTAAAGCGGAAGCCTGCCTTGTTAACTGCACAAAAATTTGCGAGGCTCAGTTGGGCAACGGCTGGCTGGTGATTGCATGTTTTTTATTTGCTGCTTTCAAAAAATATTTTGGTGTCAAAACATTGTAAATATCAAAGAAAGTAGATAATTTTTGCGTCCCTTGCTATAGTCGTGATAAATTAACATGCGTGTACTGTGTCCCAAACAGTTTGTTTCAGGGTGTAGTTTTATGGCTAACGAATTGTACTGATTTAATGTTACCTCGGTACCTTGGGGTAAGATGCCCCCTGTCCTGATGGGGAAAGACGCCCCCCTAAATCCGTAGGCTGTCCTTCAAGCAGCCCGTCAAATCATTTATTACATACCTGTGCTGAGAGACAAAAGCCGATCTGGGACTATTGAGAGTCCAGTACGGTCGGGTGCTCCCCATGCCGGTCTCTCGGCCCACACAGCGACTTTTTGGGCGGCATCTGACTCTGAGAGCCCTTACGACGGCCTCTGTGGGCCACATTATTGGCTCCAGGGCCCCTCACGACATCCTTTGAGGGCTCCCACGTTGGCTCCACGGGCCGCGCTGGCATCTGAGGTCCCCACGATGGGCTCGAGGGCCCTCAAGCATCATGAAGACCTATAAGGGCCCCACAGTGGTCTCCGAACGCCACCACGGAGGCTTGTTTGGCCGCGCTGGACCGTGATGGCCCTAACGATGACCTCTGAAGCCCCTTACGGCTACTTTTAAGGGCCCTTACGATGACGTTTGGTGTCTACTGCAGGCCCGAAGGGACTACCAATTCGTTAAGGCGATTCACGTGCCCATTTATGTCACTTATAGTGCAGGGGCATCTTACCCAACGCCAGGGGGCGTCTTTCCCACCCTGTGGGGTAAGATGCCCCCTTTCACTTCTTCAGGAAAATGCTTAATAGCAAAACAAGTTATCATATTTCAAGCACGAAAGTGTGATATTTTTGGAGAAAAATGATGTCGGCTTCCGTTGAAACTACAAGTTTTTGCTTTCCGATCGTCATTTTCGAATAATATATGACATAGTAAAACCCTGGGCATCTTTCCCCACTCTCCCCTACGCATCCCCTGAAAATCTCGTGAACCTGACCTGTAGGGGAAGACGGGGGACCGCCGCCCATCGGGTAACACGCCCACCCTATTTTGTAAAACAAACATCCTTGATGATCAGATTAGGCACTGTGTCACTTTTAATTGGTGACATGGCGACAATCGGCTGTGCAAGGTGATTTTGGTAGGTATTTTTGCGCGTCATTTCCGTGATTTTGCACAATTTTGCTGGCAAATGACTCCCTTGTCACTTTCTTTATTCACTACCTATATTTACTTGTATTTTCATTTAAGAGGTCCAAATATAAAATCATGCTTACATACCTTAGGTATACCTACCTACTCAAAGCCATTTATCCAACAAGCGTTGCTCGCACCGATGGGGGGCCGGTTACCCCACCCCCCACCCCCCTGATGTTTTTCGTGAATAGCGGAAAAACCTTTCGGGCAACTTCGTCACTTCGGTCATCAGGTCACTTCGAATGACACAACCTCAAATCACTTTTTTGCAACTTTGTCACCGTGCCAGCTACAGTAGATGACGGAGGCCTTTGGAAGTCGTATAGGATGTGATGAGGATGGCTACAATTTGTTTAGCTCGGAATTTTGATATCGGTCGGGTACCCACCTACGCCCATTACCTATAAGTCAATGGGGAAAAATCAACCCCCTGTTTTTCTCACTAAAACGCGTTGGAATGGCCCAATATACCATGAATGACTTTAAATGCGATCAACCTTGTTTACCTTGAGACCTTTTTTGCTCTTGGGCAACTGTAAGGTTAATAACTCCTTACAGGAACAAGATACAGCCACGCGGAGCCGCTGGTGTCATCGTGTTCAGCTCGTCAAGGCGCATCGAATGGTAGGTATTCATGATGACCTTGAGGTCACGTAACCTTAACCCTCGCCCATGTAGGGGGGGGGGGGTTGGTGCAACCCCCCCCCCCCCCTGAGGTTTTTCGGAAATAGTGCAAAAACGGCGGCGCGCAGCGCCGCCAAATTTTGGGTACCTTATGGGGCAAATCTTGCGCATCTTTTGATAAAAAAATTTGACCGGGTCATGTCAGGTCACGGAGTTATGACGTCACAAAGGGAACAGCCTCCGGCCGGATTTTCACAAACTGAGTGCCAACGCCCGAGGTTTCCTGCCGGTGGTACGGACATCGGTTGATGGATCGTGATGAAACTTCCCATGCATGTTGGGGCAAGTATTGGCTATCATATGGTATAAGAAACTTGACCGGGTCAGGTCAGGTCACGGAGCTATGACGTCACAAGAGGAACAGCGTCCGGTACTATTTTTGAAAAGCGCCCGAACCACTATTTTGCTAATTCTTGTCACCTCAATGGGAATATGCAGCAATATTAGCTTCTATAGGGAGCAAATGGACCTCCCAAATCCAAAAATACAATCAGATTTCAAAAATTTAAATTTTGATTTTTCGAATTTCTGCCGCCGACTGTGACCTTGCCGACTTCCGGCGCTCCCAACGCGCCATTTTTAGAGCTAGGGAAACGAAATACATACTAAACGATAGAGAATTGATCAAGGAACACGATACTGAAGGTTTCAAGTCGATATCTTCCACCGTTTTGCCGCAATCGCCGCGGAAAGTTGAAAAAAGTCTATTTTTCCGAAAATTTGACCTTTGACCGGTCAAAAGTAGGTCAAATGTTGACCTAGGACCAAAAAATATACCACCAATCGCGAGATCTCGGCGAGAGCAATCCGTTGGTCTTTTCCGCTAAGCTCTACGACGCTCCGTTTTCAAACGCCAAGGGGGGGGGTCGCACCAACCCCCCCCTGCATGGGCGAAGGTGGCAGATCGCCGTTTACGGGCGAGGGTTAAGTCAACTTTTGAGCTTGACCTTTCGAGGTTAACATATAGGGGAGAGTGACCCAATTACGCACACGTAAGGCTCCATGAATCGCAATCGGCCAAATGGCTGCGCCGATAGGGATGTAATCACGCCAATGTTGGACATTAATTGTCTCTATAATCCCAGAGCCAGAACTATGATGGGATTACAGTATAGGCTATGACGACTGTTTTAACCCGGCAGTTGCTGGAGTATTTCGCCACCCACCGTTTGCTGGGGGGGGGGGGGGCGTTAACACGCGCACTGCAGCGGGTCTGAGCCGAACACGGACTGCAGGGGGGGGGGGTTGAAAACAACCCCCCTTGAGATCTCGAAAACAGCGCAACGTAGCGACAAGCGGTAAACGGCGTTGGATAGGTTGAGATGAGATCTACAAGAAATACAAAGATCATTTTTGTGTCGGGTCAAAAACGAGGTCAGCAGAGGTCACCAAACTCAAAAGATTGCGATTTTTTAGCGATCCCGACATCCCTCCATATTTCCCGTTTTAGCTCGGGAACTAGATGAGCTAGAAAGTTGCGAAAAAAGCATTCGATAGCTGTTGAAACGCTCTTTCGCTAGGCTGTCCTCAGATTTGACCTAAGGTCAACGGTTCAGCCTATAGAGGTCATGTAATGTCAGATCAATATTGCAAATTTTCCGGAAATGCTTTTTCTGCAATAACTTTTCTTCCCAAAGAGATAGAGAAATAATTCGCACACCATCGTTCTTAGCTCGTCAAGACGCATCGAATGGTATATAATATGACCTCGAAAGGTCAAGTTCAAAAGTTGACCTCAGGTCAAGGTCATGATCCCTGACCGAAATAGGTCATGTTGCATATCATTCGATCCGCATTGACGAGACAAATACGATAAACGTCGAACGGAGTCTCTATCTCTATTCAATTAAAAGTTATTGAAGAAAAACCGTTGGTGACCTCAGGTGACCTGAGATCGAGGTCATGTTAGGTCAAACATTGACCAAACTAGGTCAACTTGCATCTTGATCGACGCGTCTTGATAAAATAAGCGGGATGGTGAAAGAATGACGTTTCTATGTCCCATACTTCTCGAGTTATGTCCGAAATTGCATGCCGGGCCCCAAAAAGTGACCTGACCTAAGGTCACAGAAAAAAAATTCGAAATATACAAAATGTTCCTTACGCTCTCCTAATATGTTTCTGAAAGTTTCATAGCATTCAGTCAAATGGTGTGGATGTAGCACACAGTGGCAGATCCAAGGGGGGGGTCACATGGGTCATGCCCCCCCCTTGAGGCCCGGGGGCCCAAAGACCTGCCAGGGGCACCACCGGCCTATCAGGGGTATCACAGTCCTGACAGGGGCACCACAGGACCGCCAGGGGCACCACAGGCCTAGCAGGGGCACCACGGGCCTGGTGCCCCTGGGCCCTGACAGGACTGTAACGCCCCTGACAAGCCTGAAGTGTCCCCGGCAGGCACGTGGTGCCCCTGACAGGCCTGAGGCGCCCCTGCAAGGCCGGTGGTGCCCCTGGCAGGCCTGTGGTGTCCATGGCAGGCCTGTGGTGCCCTTGCTAGGCCTCTGGTGCCCCTGACAGGCTTGCGGTGCCCTTGGAAGGACTGTGGTGTCCCTGGGCCCTGACAAGCCTGAGGTGCCCCTGACAGGCCCGTGGTGCCCTTGTTAGGCCTGTGGTGCCCCTGGCAGGCCTCTGGTGCCCTTGCTAGGCCGCTGGTACCCCTGCGCCCGGAGAGGACTGGTGCCCCTGAAAAGTCTGAAGTGCCCCTCGGCAGGCCCGTGGTGCCCCTGACAGGCCCAAGGTGCCCCTGCGAGGCCGGTGGTGCCCCTGACAGACCTCTGGTGCCCCTGGCAGGTCTGTGGTGCCCCTGGCAGGTCTGTGGCGCCCCTGGCAGACCTGTGTTGACTGGTGTCCCTGCTAGGTCGCTGGTGCCCCTCACAGACCTGTGGTGCCCCTGGGCCTTGACAAGCCTGAGATGCCTGGCTATGACAGGCTCGTGGTGCCCCTGATAGACCAGTGGTGCCCTTGCTAGGCCTGTAGTGCCCCTGGCAGGCCTCTGGTGCCCCTGCTACCCCTGCGCCCGGAGAGGACTATGGTGCCCCTGAAAAGCCTGAAGTGCCTCTCGACAGGCCCGTGGTGCCCCTGGGCCCTGACAGGCCCAAGTTACCCCTGCGAGGTCGGTGGTGCTCCTGGCAGGTCTCTGGTGCCCCTGGCAGGTCTGTGGTGCCCCTGGCAGGACTGTGTTGACTGGTGCCCCTGCTAGGCCGCTGGTGCCCCTCACAGGCCTGCGGTGCCCCTGGAAGGACTGTGGTGCCCCTGCCCCTAGGGGTGCTCATGGGCCCAACAGGCCCGTTGTGCCCCTGACAGGCCTGTCGTGTATACTTGCTAGACCTGTGGTGCCCCTGCTTCCTGGCAGGCCTGTGGTGCCCCTGGCGGGCCTGTGGCGCCCCTACAAGGCCGTAGGTGCCCCTGACAGGTATGTGGTGTCCCTGGAAGGACTTTGGTGCCCCTGACAAGCCTGAAGTGTCAAGGACAGACCCTTTAGACGCCAGGGTCAAGTTCGTCGGACTGACAACGTTTTGCTTACCTGATAACGTTCCTGGTAAGTACTCACTACTCACTACTCAGCGTCCACAACATATATACACATAGTACATTCATATATACTTGCTTACAATTGGTAAATGTGGTTGTGGCTAAGAGTTAAGATACTGACTAAAAATAAAAAATAAAAATAAAAACTGAAAATGGGGGCACCACCAAAATGAAGTGGACGAAATCCGTTGAGTTTTTAATTTTGGGTATAGGTAGGGGCACCACTTCGATTCATGACCCTCCCCTTGGAGTTTTCCTGGATCCGCCCCTGGTAGCACAGCGTCAAACTTTTTATGAGGTGAGGTCACTTATCGTGACCTGGTGACCTGACCTTGCATGACCTAACACTAATTTTTCACAGGTGATGTAAAATTGTTTGATGAACAGCTATACAAAGTTTCAAAGTCGTAGCTTCACTGGTTTTTGAGTTACAGCGAAAAAAACCAGAGGGGGGTTGAAAACATCCCCCCCCCCTGCAGTGCGCGTGTTAAACGCCCCCAGCCGATAACTCGAGAACCAATAGGCGCAGCGACACGCACGGGGCGGCAAACGAGAGAGCGCGACGAGACGCTTCAGATGAGTACTTAAAAGTTGAATTTTGAGGTCACAGGTTGGGTCAAGGTCAGGTCAAACACCTGAAATCGGGCTTTCAGTAGCATGGACTTCAGGACTTCGCAATGGGCGCCTCTTGTCATAAACTCTGTCAAAACGGTGCACAATCCATCATATAAGGCCTACAAGAGTGTCAGCTCCATGTAGGGGTCAGTCAAGCATAGGTCAGGGTCAAGGTCAGGTCAACCGGGTAGGCACATATCCCCGAAAATCAAAACTGATATTCACAGCCTGTGACACATGTTTTATGGGTAATTTAGGGCGTAGAACACGATGGTGACATTCATTTTATCATATGTGTACGTGTTTGGCTCAAAAAGTTCAATTTAAGAAATGCATGTATTATGGTATTGGTCGTGAAGTAGTCACGAGAAATTGCCGAGGTTCAGTTCAAGATTTTGGAAAATGCGGAACGATAATCAATAATCGAAGATAGCCATTTCATTGTTCATGGTATTGGCAGTCTAATGGCGTTTACGGCATGTCTGTACATATGTCTATTCTGTGATTTTATATGATTTTTTGAACATATGCCGTTTTTGGTCGAAAATTCAGAAATCGTGACGTCACTAAAACCTCGATATCTCAAAAACTTTCCGACCGATTTTTTTTTTTGAAACTTTGTCAGAATAAACTTCAATCAATTCCCTACAGGTACCAAAAATTTGGCGCGCCTGCGGCGCGCCGTTTTTATGCTATTGCCCGGCGAAAAAAGTGGGGGCGTTTAACGCCCCCACCCCCCCAGCAACTCGCGGGTTAAGAAAAGGTCTGCATTTGTGCGTTATTGGGAACAGGCTTCCTAACAACGCACAGCAAGAGCCCTTTATTGCGCACATTTTTCAGTACCTATGTATGCAGCGATACGGCGTGCACTAAAATATCAACTTTTCATTGCATGTTCAGTCATTAACCCGGCACCGCCTGGGCTATTTCCATACCCACGACAGCCTGGGGGGGGGGGTCGGATCCGACCCCCCCCCCTGTTATCTCGAGAACCAATGGTCGTATCGAGCCCCGCGAGGCGGCGTTTGAAAGGTCTCTACGAGACCTTCCCAAAGCACTCTTAAGATTTTAAGATTGAGGTCAACTTTCGGGTCAAGGTCAGGTCAAAGGTCAAATTCAGGGGTTTTGCATGATTAGGCTTACGGACAGCGGAATCGATAGCTGCTGCTCGAAACTCACCAAAAATGACCTCAAAGGCCTAGTGAAGGTACCATGTGCGTATAGGGGTCATACTAAGTACGGGTCAAGGTCAGGTCAGGTCACGAAAGGTCACGGTTTTCAATTTCTGCTACATGGGCGTGCGACACATGTTTTATGGCTTATTTTTCACGCCGAATCCGATGGTAATGGTTATATGTGACCCCAAGTCACTGTGCTGGTGATAAGTGTGCATTGAAAGCATGAAAAATCGTTTATACCCTACATAACTAAAGGAGGGCTATGAAAAAAATTCAATTTTTCAACTTTTTATTTTTGACATAAAAATACACTTTTCTAGACGAGCTTTGTCCCAGAAATCTAGTGGTGCCATTTGTTTTCACATGCGATGTTCAGAAGTGCCTCTAATTCACGAAAATGCTTATGACGTCACCATGCCCTAAGCATGTTGGAGCTATTTTTTACAATTTGGGGGTCAAAAATCAAGATAGAAAGTTGAAATTTTGGGCATCTAATGTTCTAATAGAGCTCTACAACATATATTCCGGTTTTTTGGAAATTCCCAAAATTTTGGATTTTATTAGCTGTTTTCCAAAACACGTAGTTTTTTGAATTTTTAGGGGTGAAAAACGCATTTTATGGAAAATCCGAGATAGCCATTTTAAAGAACTCGTTGAGCTGCGTCTTTTCATGTCCTTAATTTGCAATTTGCTTTAAACCCTGATTTTTGGCGATTTTTTAAACATTTACCACTTTTTGACTAAAAACGCCATGTAGTTACATCACTAAAATCGATATATCTCAAAAAAATTTGGAAATTTTTTCTTAAAATTGCACAGGAGACGTCAAATTGATGGGGGAGAAGGTATGCGAAGTTTCAAGTAGATAGCGAAAGTGGTTCATGAGTTATTCAAGAAAAACGGAGGGGGGGGGTCGGATCCGACCCCCCCCCCAGGCGGTCGCGGGTTAACGTCTAAGCTAACTAATGGTTAACCCGCGCCCCGCTGGGCTATTCAGCCATACGCGCCCTGCTGGGGGGGGGGGGGGGGCGGGCACTGGGCAGATTCTGCCTTCCCCCTGTCTAACTTCCGAACCGATGGTCGTAGAATGACGGAGAAAACGGCAATCGGAAGCTCTCAACAAGGCGGATCTTAAGAGCCCAAATTTTTTTGCTTAAGTAGGTCAGAGGTCAGGTCAAGGTCAGGTCAAGGGTACAAAATGCAAGCTTCTACAGTATCGGTCTTGCACCGTAGTTGCCGAAGAATGGACTGAGACTGATTGCCCAAAACGTGTTCTTAGACTACCAAGACAATATTCGTTGCATACAATGTCATTCAAAGGTCAAGGTCAAGGTAAGGTCAGGTCAGGTCAGGTCGCCAAAAACAAAATATAGAAAAGAGCATGTGCGACACATGTTTTATGGGTCATTTTACTCATAGAATTCAATAGGCACACTCAATAAGTGATATGGACCACCTATGGATGAATTTCAGGTCGAGGTCAGGTCAAGGTCAGGTCAAGTGAGGTCAAATTTTGAAGTTTGTTGTTAAGGCCTAAAAAGGTGTCTATCTGATGCAGTTTTTCACGGCAAATCGAATGGTGCTATTTTTGCTTCCGTACGAGGTCTAGAACTTCCAAAAAAAATCATTTTTCAAATTTTTTGTGTGTCGTGACGTCATAAAATTTGAATAACTCCCACATTTTTGAGCCGATTCTTCTAAAAATTGGTATGTAGGTGCACATAGACCACTTCTCTGACATGTATTCCGGTTTTTCCGGTTTTTTCGATACACTCAAAATTTTGGGTTTTATAATTATTTTCCAAAAAAAGTCAGTTTATTTTAGAAAAAAATGGGCCAAAATTCTAAATTTTCAAAAAACCGAGATAACCATTTGATAGACAAAGTAGATTCACGTATAACCTTTTTGTTACGTCTTGATTGCTTCCAAAATGAAGATGTTAGCGGCGTTTGAAATGTTGCCGTTTTTGAGGCAAAAATGGCGAACATGACGTCACTAAAACGTCAATTTCTAAAAAAAAAATCCGACGTATTTCGCTCAAATTTTCAGGGAACGTGTCAAATTGATGTATGATAAGGTACTGAAAGTTTGACGTCGCTGGCGTAACGCGTTTAGAAGTTATTGGCGAAAAACGGGAGGGGGGGGGCAGATTCTGCCCCCCCCCCAGCGAGGCGCGGGTTTTAAGAAACGAGGCATGTTTGTCTTGTTCATTCTTAAGTGTCGTACTTTGTTACAATCCATGCATGCATGCTTATAATTTTACAGTCGATTCGTTACTGATCCGTCTGAACTGGATAGCTTGCTTATACCGGTGCGAAACTCTTAATTACTCTTCTCGAAAATTATCACCTAGGTATTCCGTTCCCGGCCCGGTCCATTGTAGAAAAAGAGCGTTTCAGTAAAGAAATATGAGCCTTTTACTGCGGACGGGGGGTCAAGAACGACGGACATGGCTTTCCGAAACAGGCTGGAGAAGTTTTCAGAAGGGTAAAAAGAAAAAAGTGCCCAAGGTACCATCAAGTCAGATAAGTGAAGGCATGATCCCTATTCCCTACATTTGTTTCTGATAAAAGGAAATTGAAACAATTTCGAGATCATCTCAGTGACCTCCGATAACCCCGGCGCCTTTCCGTCATTTATCTGTTTGTTTGTTGTAAAAAGGGGCCGATCGCAACGAGACTTTCAGTACTCGAGCGAGTTAATAAATTTTACACCTACCCTTAAAATTGCATGACCCTGACCCAAATGACCTTTGACCTGTGACCTATTTCTCGAGACCATGTTTGGCCGCGTATGTCGGCCCGCATTAGCCACGCGTTTGCAGTCTTTTCATAATTTCAAGCGTTCAAACATGTGATATGACGTTGGTCCCATTGCATTAGAATGGGTGTCAAGGTCACCTGAAGGTTAGGTCAGGTCATTGACCTTTGATGACCTCGGTTCAGTTTTCGAGTTTTACATGTTTCTAGGCTAGGTTTTGGAGTGAATTCGGATTTAGCAACCATTTGAACATTTACGAAGTAGTTTTTCTGCTTTCGGAACATGTAACGAAGCTGTCAGAAGCAGTTGACACGTTACGATTACCCGGCAGGACCCCTACTATTTGACCTGACCTGACCTGACCCGATCTGGCCTAAATGCATGAAGACATCACCTGTGATCAAAGCTTACATGATATTCGTGATCAGCACCCCGAAAATCCCATAGTAGCCACACTTTACGATGTTCTAACTTCTAACAGCTCCCGATTTCCCGACTTTTGGGTCATTAAACTTGGGTATCATCGGCTTCCTTTCGTCACGGGCAACACGCTCGTTTTTTTTCGCGAAGCTCTAGCTCGATCAGGGCCCAAACGCAAGGGGGGGGGGGTTACACCAACGCCGTGCCGTCGAAGCACGCAAAATGGTCTGTGCCGGCGAAGGTTAAAAGACTCTCGTGTCAACCAAAGAAGTTGATACCACTTTGTTTTGTACAACATAGAACCGCTAAAATGGTCATATATTAACCCTATGATGACGTGATATCGGGGTGGGCTGAGGTCTAAAACTTCAATTTTTTTTTAATTGGATGCGTCGTAGCGTCATTAAAATTTGAAAAACGTTTGCAACTGTGATTCGATTCTTCTAAAAATTGGAATGTAGGTATGTGCACAAACACTAGGTACTTTTGTAACTAATAACCCGGGTTTTCGATAAATTCAAAATTAAAGACTTCATAAAAAGTTCCAAAAAAAAACTTTTTTTCGAAAAATGCTTAGCCTCACAATTTTCAAAAACCGAAATAGCCATTCAAAAGACAAAGGAGAATCACGTTTGATTTTTTTGTTAAGCATTGATTCCAAAAACTGAAGATGTTATAAATAGAGGCATTTGAAGTTTTTGAAGGGAAAACAACGTGACCTGACGTCACTAAAACGTCATTGCTCAGTGCTCCTCAGTGCTTCTTTGGCACTGAGGGCGCCGAGAAGTTGCGACATTTGAAGACCGTGCAGAGGCTCACTTATGACGTCATAGGTCAGTGACCTGACCTGACCCGAAGATGCAGTTGGTGTCGCAAAATGCGGCTTGGATCAAAGGTCAGGTATGCCCAGTTTCAGCTCTCTATCGCCGGCGTTTTCGGAGCTATCGCAAAAAACCTATGGGGGGGGGGGCGACACCCGCACCCCTCCCCCCTCGGCCGGCGAGGGTAAGTGCTAATAAAAGTGTTCGGCTTTTCTTTTGTAAAAAAATCATCGATTTCAGGTGCTGCATGATGAAACTTATTCCAAATGTCCCCGTCCCCTGGATCGACCGGCCGTTTGAACTTTGACGATCGGCCCAGTAGTTTCGGAGCTAGGAGCGGGGCAATGGATAGCCCCCCCCCCCCTAGTAGGGCGCGTTATACGCAGACCCCAGTGGGCGCGCGGGTTAAGATCTCGAAAACGAAACAAGCTAGTGACAAGCGGTGGATGACATGGAATAGTTACAAACAGACAAGTTCTAAAAGTTCTAGGGAGATCATTTTCAAGTCAGATAAGAAACGACGTCACAGGGGTCAAAATTGTCAAAATAGTCTAAAGGCGTTAGAAGCCAACAGAGTTTTTTTTTTGCGAATAACTTTTGAACTAATCAAGATAGAGCAAAACCATTAGTAATACCCCACTACCACTGCCGTAGGCTAGCCCTCCGTCTCGGTCCGAATTATAGCCTCAAGCAGCCGGGAAAGATTTTTTAAATACGCTTCGGAATTCGTATACGAAAACGTAGGTAGCTGGTTACTTCTCCACTGAAACCATCGGTGTATTTTCTCAAAGTCTTTGGTAAAACTTGCCCTTTATAACGAAATTATAGGTACAGGTCTCGCAGGTTTTAGCGGTAGGTTTTGCACCTAGAAAATTTAGTGTACTTCAGGCTATATCTTCGTCGTCTTAACCCGGCAGGCGGTGGGCCTACCAGCCACCTTCCGCGCGGTGGGGTGGGGGGGGGGGCATTTTTTTGCCCCCCCGTAACTCCGAAACTACTGGACGGATCCGCAAAATTCAAACGGCGTTCGAAAGGCCTGTCAAATTTGTCGAAGGAAACCAAATTTCATTGACCTCGGGGTCACCGATGACGTCACAGGTCAGGTCAAAGATAAAATGTTTCACCGTTCACGGGACTTCTAGGGAAAGCGCTATAACACCGAGTAAAACACATTTTATCGAAAATCAGCGATAAGGCGTCAGTTGTCTAGTACATATGTTGCTATTAGAGGTCACTGGTCATACCAGGTCAGGTCACAGGTCAGGTCACCAAAGGTCACCAAGGGTCACCACATGAACCCAACTTTACTAAGGTTGTGCGATGCATGTTTTATGGCCAGTTTTTCATTTCCAACTCAATGGTATTGGTTATAAGACCATCAGGTACGGTTTAGGTCAGTTTCTGGTGGAGGTCAGGTCAAGGTCAGGTCAAAAAAGGTCAAATTTCAAAGTTGATATTTTTGCATAAAATGGGTATCGATTCGATGCAGCTCGTCACGGGGAGTTTAATGGTGGTCTTTGTTTTGCGCTACGAGGTCTAGAATTGCTAAAAATTGAGTTTGAAAATTTGACGTCATCAATTTTGAACAGTTTTTTCGCTATAACTTGGCCAAAAAAGAGGTATTGATCTCAAATTTTGGTATGTAGATAGAAGGCTGTAGGGACTATCAGAAATATCCCGTTTTTTCGAAATTCAAAAAACTTTTTGGATTTTTCGACTATTATTTTCAAAAAATCTTTTTCTTATTTTTTGGGGGTCAAAATAAAAAATATTGAAAAACCGAAATAACAGTTTTGTAGCCCTCTTGATTCCACACCTTTTATGTCCGAACATTTTCTGTATCTCTAAAGCTGTAGGCCTGACAGCTCTTCCCGCGAAACCTTTTTTTGGGTCGAAAATGGCAAAAATGACGTCACTCTGACGTCATTAGCGGCCAACCTATCATAGCTTTTCGAAAAAAAATTAATCACCATGTGCGCTAGCTGCTCCCGGGAGAGGACTGAAAGTTTGGTGACGATCGGCGCAGCAGTTCTCGAGATATATCGAAAAAACTAAAGGGGGGGGGGCAAAAAAATGCCCCCCCCCCACCGCCTGGAAGGTTAAGGTTTTAAGTGTTGAAGATGCGATCGACTTGTTGGTTCTCAAGCCGGCCATGATCGTGTAAAATGGCTTCATCGTAGATCGATTAGTTTCTGAGATATAACCGGAAATGTAAAAGTGCAAAACCTACCGCTTAATCTCGCTAGAGCCGTACTTTTGTAAAGAGAACCCTAACATAAAATGGCACGAGGGCAGCTTGTTTGATCAACACCCTCTGTTATCCTAGCGTTCTAGGGTCTTGCCATGTATGTTCTAGTAATCTTGGGTCTTGCTTCTGATAAAAAGACGGCAGTAAACCATTGACAGGGAGCAGTGAATAAAGTTGCAATCTCTAGTGGTTGTCGTGCTTGCTGCAGCTTTTTGGCTATTGCAATTGTATCCTATCTTAGTATTTCAAGTGAGCCAATTGACATTCGAATGGCTTGGTTTGATCATGATCAGACCACGAAGATTAACATAGCTTTGACAATCACTGTTGTGGTATAATGGCAACTCCAGATAGAGACTTATGAGACCTAATGGAAGTTTAGGGAGCAAAAATATTTAAAATCATTTTTGCTCATTGGTGATGCGCTGACCAAGTCACGTCTAAGAAAACGTTTCATTAATGACGGTGTTCGGCTAAAGACCTTTGACACCAAACGATTTGGCTGTACGTAGTCTGCTCTTAGCCATGGATCGTCGCAGTTCTCACAGATCTCAAAGAGCGGAAAACGGTCGCAGAAGCAGCCGAGATAAGGATATTCCTGGGCCAAGCGAGTGGGAGCCCAGTCCACGTCGTCAGAAAACACGGAATGATTCCAAGGGAGCAGCCGGAACCTCCCGAAGGTAAGTTCTACCTTGTATGATAAACGATTGCCTAAGTAATGACCGATCACTTGAATTATTGCCATGTAAATTTATGTCCCTTTTACATTTTTTGCGTGTTTTATTGAATCATTTATGTATGATCATCGTCGAGTTTGCTGCCGCGTTGTGGCATCTCCAGCTAATGATAACTGGTTGCATTCAGTGCCTGACCAAGACCCCGCCGGTATTGTGCTGCAGGGGCTCTCGTACGGCGCCGCCCAGCCCGGAGACGGGCCGCCGGTCACAGCTGACGGCGAGGCCTCACTCTTCCGAGCGGGAAATCCGACAGACCAGCCCCAGTCGGTCCCGACAATTCAGTCGACAGGTGGGCTACTCAGAGCGGCCAGTCGTCCAACTTTATTCGAGTTCAGGATCCCCGAATAGCTCTCCGAGGAAGTCTAATGAATAATTTTTGCGCATAAGAGCAGTGATATAATGCACTTTGTCCGTCTCATCTTCCGAGTCTTTTCCCATTTCCTCACCTGCAATTTGTAGTTAGGTACAGTTTGTGGCCGGCAGCGCTGTTACACACAGCATCACAATATTTTAGTTATATACGTTCATATAAACTTGCTACAACCATGCGAACAGAACAGCTTAACCCGCGCCCCGCTGGGCTATTCAGCCATACGCGCCCTGCTGGGGGGGGGGGGGCAGATTCTGCCCCCCCTGTCTAACTTCCGAACCGATGGTCGTAGAAAGACGGGGAAAACGGCAATCGAAAGCTCTCAACAAGGCGGATCTTAAGAGCCCAAATTGTTTTGCTTAAGTAGGTCAGAGGTCAGGTCAAGGTCAGGTCAAGGGTACAAAATGCAAGTTTCTACAGTATCGGACTTGCACCGTAGTTGCCGAAGAATGGGCTGAGACTGATTGCCCAAAACGTGTTCTTAGACTGCCAAGACAATATTCGTTGCATACACTGTCATTCAAAGGTCAAGGTCAAGGTCAGGTCAGGTCAGGTCAGGTCACCAAAAACAAAATATAGAAAAGGGCATGTGCGAAACATGTTTTATGGGTCATTTTACTCAAAGAATTCAATAGGCACACTCAATAAGTGATATGGACCACCTCTGGATGAATTTCAGGTCGAGGTCAGGTCAAGGTCAGGTCAAGTGAGGTCAAATTTTGAAGTTGGTTGTTAAGGCCTAAAAAGGTGTCTATCTGATGCAGTTTTTCACGGCGAATCGAATGGTGCTATTTTTGTTTCCGTACGAGGTCTAGAACTTCCAAAAAAGTCATTTTTCAAAAATTTTGTTTGTCGTGACGTCATAAAATTTTGAATAACTCCTACATTTTTGAACCGATTCTTCTAAAAATTGGTATGTAGGTGCACATAGACCACTTCTCTGACATATATTCCGGTTTTTTCAATACACTCAAAATTTTGGATTTTATAATTATTTTTCCAAAAACGTC
The DNA here is from genome assembly GCF_019059575.1 of Amphibalanus amphitrite. NCBI lineage: Eukaryota > Metazoa > Arthropoda > Thecostraca > Balanomorpha > Balanidae > Amphibalanus > Amphibalanus amphitrite. The sequence goes on along the minus strand of NW_024881611.1, from coordinate 69,375 downwards.
AGTTTTTTTAAAAAGAAATTGGGCCAAAATCCAAAATTTTCAAAAAACCGAGATAGCCATTTGATAGACAAAGTAGAATCACGTATAACCTTTTTGTTACGTCTTAATTCGTTCAAAAATGAAGATGTTAGCGGCGTTTGCAATTTTGCCGTTTTTGAGGCGAAAATGGCGAACATGACGTCACTAAAACGTCAATTTCTCCAAAATTTTCCGACAGATTTTGCTCAAATTTTCAGGGAACGTGTCAAATTGATGTATGATAAGGTACTGAAAGTTTGACGTCGCTGGCTTAACGCGTTTAGAAGTTATTGGCGAAAAACGGGAGGGGGGCAGATTCTGCCCCCCCCCCGCGGGGCGCGGGTTAATGCTTTTCATGACGATGCTGTTGGAAGTGTTACTGGAATTATGTCCCAGCAATATCCGTCTCCGCAGGAGCCAGACAACGAGACTCGTGGGGAGAAGAGCCGGGACCGCGACCACTGGTCCCGAGGGGACGGACGGACAACGCACAAAACGTCCAGCAAGGAGCGGCGAGACGATCCGGTAAGGTCTGCCAGCAATTTTAATATTTCTAATCTACTCGGTACAATTTAAGTGTAATAAACCGCTATCGAATTGAGTGAAACATGTCTAGAACGTGTTGGATGCACATTTCACACTGCTCGTACTCGGGTAATTACAGGAGTTCCAGGAGCGCCAGCTCGGAGTGTACCAAAAGGCTCTGAAGGAGCAGATTGTCCAGTCTGACCACCTCATCAAAGCAATCTACCGATTCTCCGACTGCATCGACATGACTGAGAAGGCCATGCGAAACCTCCACGACGTGATGGGTGACTACTGGGAGGACGACTGGCCTGGCGCGGAGAAATATTACATCACACTGCAGGTGGGGGCGCAGTTTGAATGGCATTGAGTTTCATGGGCTATCTGTTTGCCAAAGTATTATGTTTGACACACCGATTTAGCCGTGCGTTCAGCTGTGCGCTGTTGTGATAATCGTAAGTTGTTTGAAATAGACAAACACTTCTCATTAGAATTGTCGTTTTCTATTGAAATAACCTGTCTGCTGGCTCTGGACGCCAGGACCAGGAGGAGCTCTGGGACCGCTACGAGCAGTCTATGCGAAAACTGCTGGATCCCATCAGGGAATACGAGGGACAATTTGAAGGAGCCGAAGACAAGATTGAAGAGTACCAAGAGGTGCGCCGCCAATACTCTCAGGTAATTTAGTATGTATACGTATAACGTTTGTGCCGTTGTCGTATTTAGAGTCTTGCTATGCTTTTTACAGCTGATACATATGTGTGTTTAATCTCTGCATACGATAGCTCCCATGTTGTCAGGCATAGGCACTGGGGCTTTACAAAAAAATGCATCGTACTTTCCGGAAATATGTTATGCGAAACGCGATTACGCGAGAAATTTACAGACTACACTATTTTTTATGTTCTTCAATGCGGGGACATATCTTATTACCACTCAACCTTTGTTATTAATCGGAGATAGTGTGTATTAGGAAATTAATCGGAAATAGATCGGAGTATTTATTTATTTGATATTAAAGAACACTTTCACCAACCGCATGGGAGGTGATATAAATAAACCTCTCGAAAATCATTAGCAAAATGTAATGAATTGTTTCGATATTAATCAGCGGTGATTGATATCCCGTTCTCGGTCAGGCGTGCGCGTCGCTGGAGGAGCTGCGACGTCGCCGGGCGGCCGGCCACGACATCACGTTCGCCGAGTCGGACCGGGACCGGATCGGACAGCGCTACGAGCAGCTGGTCTCGTTCCTGGGCGAGGGCCTGCCCTCCATCATCGCCAGGCGAGTCAAATGACGGTCACCACCGGCGGGGGCTGAGGTAGTGATCACATGCAGCAGCCATGTCTACTAAAAGGACGGTATCGTCGAAATTTCCGATTGATGGAGCTTCTTTTCATAGGAATCACTTATTGTTATGGATTTACGCTACTTGCAAAGAGCTGATAACGGCGTGATTTCGTCTTTTATTTGTGATTTTATAGTAAAGCAGCGATGAAATAACGTTGGCAGGAGTGTCTGAACTCAAGATAGCTGCAGATAAACTTTGTCTATTATCGCAATGTGATATTCGTTTTAAAATGGGGTCTCGCTTTCCATGTCTTTATCCCACCAATCATGACTACTCATCTATCGGCAGCCGCATTCCGTTCATGGAGAAGCTCTTCTACCAGCTGAGCAACAACCTGCTGCAGTTTTGTCTGGAGACGTGCAAGGTGCAGTCCAAGTCGTGCGAGATCGTATCGAGGCTACGCAGCTACGACCTGTCGATGACGCTGGGCGAGGGTCGCAGTCGGACCACGATCCGCGCGCCGGCACGTCACTCGTCCGGGGGACAGAGGCGTCACTCGGCGCCCGGCGGGCACGCAGGTGAGGTGCGTGTCACAACTCTACTCTGCGGCTAGTAGACGCTGTGTCTGTAGTCGAGACGACGGATTTACGAATATAGCTGAGATTTTAATGAGGCATGACAAGTTTATGATTAGTTTAGTTCAAGAGTTTTGGACGGTTAAAGTGATTATTTGTACCCATTTTACGACGTACCCAGTGCTCAAGGTTCTGTGGACAAAGGCTTTGTGTACTCGTATGTATGTTTTTAATATGGTTTATTTATTTGATTGGTTTACTATTAAAAGTATTTTCCACTCTAAGCTAAGTTGGATACCTATCCAGACTCCTATATCGATTTATGTTGCGCTTCTTTCGTCGATCTGCATTTCATACCGTTGTGTTGTACTGCTCGGGCAGCCTCGCTGGACGAGCCGCCGGAAGTGAGTCGCGCCACGGAGCTGGTCCGACTCGGGGACGCCGAGATGCCCAACTCGGCGCTGCTCGAGCAGATTCTGGAGGCGGACGGCTCGGCGCCGGGTCGGACGCCCGGATCGGCCGGCCCACAGAGCCGTCAGACCCTGCAGCCGGTCACACAGCCGCGAAAACGCTGGGGCCTGCGCTGACCCAGCCGTCGGTACTACATCGTGCTGAGCTTTATTGTTACGCCTTGCCAAATAAAAACGCATACGTTTTTCACGCTTTTCTAAAGGGTATACAGGTAGACAATAAAGGCGACAGGCCCCTTATTGTCTAAGCATTTCATCGGTCGGTGACATTAATTCATTTGCCGCGCCCGCCGATAGTGAATGGAGGGGACTTTCACACTGCCACTTCTTAATAAATGCCCGGTACGTATGCGCTAACAATTGGAGGTTTCCATTGCACTCCCGATGCAGGTGGCTGCAGTTAGTGTCTTCACGCCGAGTTTTTGACTACTCGGCACTTCAGGGAAGGTCGGCCGCTGCTCAGCTGTGAGCTGACACAGCTGGCGGCCCGTAAAGGATCTATCAGGCGATACACATCTGGCCCGCAATATGTGCTTTGTGCGCCATATGCCGCGGGGGGCTGGGTGCAGGCCAGGACCGGCAAAGGTCTCAGTGATTGAGCGAAGTCGGCACGCCATCGCCGGTGACACTGGCTGACCTGAGTGTCAGCGACGGCGCCCGGCTGACCTGGGTTCAGCGACGGCGCCCGGCCAGCCACGGTGACAGTGAACGTTGCTAGAGTTGACGCTGGAGACAGCAGACGTTACGACGACCGACGGCACGAAAACGACTGCTGTGAGCACGACCGGTATGAGAACGGCCACTACGAAAAATAGTTCACGAGGCATAACACTGCTCGGGGCTCAGTGAGAAGTACATATCACCGCTTATAGTACATATAGAAGTTCTGAGTGCCGCTTTCAGGGGCGTCTTTTGCCGCAGAACGCTATGCCGGTGGGGGAGAGCAAATACCAAGCTATGAATGGAGACAGAGGAACGGAGATGACCAGCACTACGATCGCGGAGCCATCAAAAGCCGGTAAGTTTAAACTTTCTGAACTGTTTTGAGTCATGATTATTAATGGCAGAGCACTGTCTTACTCTTATTGTCGATCGTTACAATTCGTCGCATTAGACGGAGCAAAGCGAAACATTCGACTAAGATCGAGGTTTGGGTGCTGCTGGTGCTACTGGACGTGTGCGGTGCGCACGCGCGGGTGCCGCCTCTACATCTAAGAACCACTGGGCTGATTGCATTTGAATTTGGTTCACCGTTGGGGAAATGCGCTGAAATATGTATGTACTTACGTCCAATGTTAGGAACCTACAACATGGGTCGCCCGAATAAGTCAGCTTAAGTTCTCATTTTGTACGTTTGCACGCGGCCTACTTACACGGCTCACTATTGCGCTCGCTAGTTCTTCACCCAAAGGCTCTTTGCTGATACCTAATAGTAAATAAAAGTGTTGTTGTTGTTGACGACGGTTTGATCAATAACCAAAAACGAGTTGTTATAACAAGTCCAGTATGCCTACATGAAGTAAGCGTGGGGAGCTCGTTAAACTAATGCCAAACAAGCAAATCGTATAAGGAAATTTGATTTGACAAACTTGTCAAGTTTTTACCTTATCACATCTCATCAACGCTCTGACAACATAGGTACCCTATACTTTTTTTGCATGCCAGCTATTTGTTGATGTTCCACGTTATGTCACCGATTGCTGATGCTCCTCGTCTGACCGCGTGCCCCACGTTCTCCGTGTCCGTTCCGCAGTGACGTACTCTCTGGACGAGGCCATCGACTGGGTCGGGTTCGGCCGGCTGCAGCTGCAGCTGGGCGTGCTGCTCGGCCTCAGCTGGCTCTCGGAGAGTATGGAGGTGATGCTGCTGTCGCTGCTGTCGCCGGCGCTGCTCTGCGACTGGCGCATCTCGCCCTGGCGACAGGCCACCGTCTCCACGGCAGTGTTTGTCGGTATGACGTGCGGCCAGCTGTACTGGGGCCGTTTCGCCGACAGACACGGACGGAAACCGGTCAGTGGAGGCGCGCGCCGACAGCACCGGGGGTCTCACAGATGGCAGAGGGCCACGCGTTATACGCACCGGGGCTATCACAGCCAGAAGGAAGGCACGCATTGTACGCATCGGGCCTGTCACACATAGCCGGCGCCCGGCAGGGAGACACGCATTGTACGCACCCACAGCTGGCAGGGAGGCAGCATCACACGCAACGGGACTGTCGCAGACGGCACATATGTATAGTGGGCTTATAGACTGATCGATGGGAACTCCAGTCCATCGGTTTACCCAGGTTTATCTATGCCTCAGCATTGGCAGCCACCGCCTGGTATTGGTAGACTGTGCCGCTTGACTTGAGTGTTAAGCGGCACAGTCTACCCACGCATTATGACGCCGGCCCGGTTCGCCAGATGAGTTTCACTCCGTACTCATCAACTGGTTTTCATTCCGAGAAGAGTTGGTAGATTTGGGTGTTGGCAGCTTAAGATGTCTCGAGCAGGGGTAGGGGCTTGAATACATCCTGAGTCTCCCGGCCGAAAGGTCGAAGCAGCTCACTGTTCAGCCCTCACAAGCACCCTGGCTCCCGCGCCCAGGATCTCTTAAGGCCGAGCTACACTTTGCGTGACCGTCCAGGAAATTACGTGCGTGATCTGCAGATCTGTGATTGCGAGACTCCCTTGGCATCGGTTTCTGCGATTTTTCAGAATTTCCGTGAATTATTGAACGCTGACGTGATAATAACAACTATTAAATGGTTTCGCAACAAACGCTTAAGTTTGCTATCTTCTATACTATTTAATCGATAAATAGTTTATTTTTTCAATAAAACATTAATAACACATGAAAATTAAAGAAACAATAATAACGTCACTTGGATTCATACGGTACGCCACCAAGTGCGCCAACAACTGTCTCATATCACGCAATCTCGCAGATTCTACAAAAAAAAGTTCGTACACACAGAAAAATATTAACACCGTTAGCGGTGTAATTGCACAGTACATATCTGAGCACTTGAGGAAAGTTAATTTAGTCCCTTCCCCGCTTAAATTACTCGCGCTTCTAAATGAACACCAGGAAGAAGGTAATAGAACACTGTTAGGAGGGTTGGGTGTTTTGCTACATGTAGTAAAACACCCAACCCTCCTAACAGTGTTCTATTACCTTCTTCCTGGTGTTCATTTAGAAGCGCGAGTAATCTAAGCGGGGAAAGGACTAAATTAACTTTCCTCAAGTGCTCAGATATGTACTGTGCAATTACACCGCTAACGGTGTCAATATTTTTCTGTGTGTAGGTCTGAACTTTATATCGGTACGGAACATCCTGACCGTCCTGACTATCCGGCATTTCCTGTACTGAACGTCCGGGATTTCCTTGACTGAATCTGCGTGACCCCATTGTAGCCGACCCTGTGTATTTCCTATCCACTGAACTTCATCTGCGTACCGATTTTCTGCAAAACCTGCAAACTCGCAGATCACGCGCGTAATTTCCTGGACGATCAGTCGATCACGCATAGTACGTGTAGCTCGACCGTCCTGTTGATCAATACGCTCGTTTTTTTCCGCGAAGCACTAGCTCGATCAGGGACAAAACGGCAAGGAAGGGGGGGGGGGGGGTCCAACAGACCCCCTATACGTTCGCGGCTGGCAAAACACTAATACGGACGAGGGTTAAACAATGTGATCTCTCTTAAGTCGCTCATGGGAATATATTATATGGGTCTTGCTTGTTTCTGAGCATTCTCAAAATGTTATCACTGATTCCAGCCGGCTATTTTCATGCGTCTTTTATCTAATTACAATACTGACTTTTTTGTTCACTTTTCAGACTATGCTTGTATCTGGCTTCTTTCTCGCCTATTTTGGATTTTTATCGTCATTTGCTCCGACATTCATTTGGATCACTATTCTCCGTTGTCTGGTCGGCTTTTTCATCGGTTCCGTTCAGCAAGTGTAAGTCGAACTAGCTACCCCGACAATATATCGTGATTCACTGATTCCGTTCACTGCTCTCAACTACATTCATGTAACTGAAAGGCTGCCTTATATTGCAAGAACTGACGTAGCTAATCAGTATAGATGCAATGTGTATGAATGTATGTATGTACAGCCCTCTGCAAACTGCGTGGTAGGTATTCTTTCTTCGACAAAACCGAGAATAACGCGGATACTATGCTATCGGTCGCTCGGAAATCATAACAGCATGATGCGCGAGACTCCGCACCTTAGATTGGCATTATCATCGCATTCATTTTCCACCCAGTTTGGCAACAAAACCCAAAAGTTTATATTTGCCCCCAAAACAAACTTTTGCATTTTGTTGCCACACAAGGCATATACTTTGTTTAGTGATATACCCAATCGAAGGAGTAGAGCATGGCGCCTCTATTTTCAGTGAGTTCCGACCGACTGACAACATAGTCTTTGAGTTATTACTGGTTTTGTCGAAAAAAGAATACCTACCACGCAGTCTGCTGAGAACTGTACTTACACATAGGTCTGCCAGTCGTATCTCCTGTTTAAGTATAAATACGTGATTTTACTGGTTTTGATGAAATATTATAAGACGCGAATTAGGATGCAGGCAAAAGGCTTCGTTACACTGGTTGCATGCGGTAATAGCTAATTCGTTGATCATTTCATCAATCATATATTAGATTAAACACATAAGCTTATGTTTCGTTACAGGATCACTTGCTCAAGTGCTTACATGGTTCTGAAGTATCTTGCGAGCCTTTGAGGAGGCGATTTTAATGAAAGGTCCTTTTTATTTTAGTTTGTTTAATCACGTTTATACGTGTAGATGCACGATTAACGATTAATAAATAGCAATTAAAGGGACTATCCCACCTTTAACATGGGGTTCGAGTTGAGATAGCCAAGTTTGCGGCGAGGTTCAGAAACCACTATATATCTAGGTTGCAACCCCCGCGGCCTCTTGGTGTTGAAGAAATTCGTTCCCTTCATTTGAAAATGGGCCTTGTGCAAGGCCCTATCTTCAACATGGAGCGACCGTAAGTGTGACGTCACCTCGTTTAGTCATTCTGATTTAAATGGGTTTGTTCGTTGAAAAATCGCTTAAAACTTGGTCTGAACTTTGTTGTGGTGCCTACAGATTAAAAAGAATCAGCTTTATGACAGTAATGTGGCCTGGGGAAGGAGGTAATTTTGGGCTGTGACGTCACATATTTGAAAGTTTGTGTTTGGAATATGGGAAGCCTAAGATGTTTTATGAAAAATAAATGCCAGAACCGTGTTCCTGGTCATCCAATCTGTAAAGTCGGGCACAATTTAACTGGTTTTAACAACATTTTAGAAGGTGGGATAGTCCCTTTAAACGATTAATGAATATCGATTAAACGATTAATGACTTTGTGATCAACGACTTAAAGGAAAATACTAACCACTTTTAACATGGGGGTTTGAAGTGAAGTAGCAGTTTTGTAGCTGCTACTAGCACAATTCTGAAGCTTGTACACCCCAGCAATCACCATAGCCAATGACATATTGATTTTAGTTTCGAAATCAGTCCTTGGAGGCATACGGTGCCCTACGGAAGAATGCAACAAATGCAGTCACCTCTGGCACAGGCCATTCATCAGCTAATTAGCATGCAGTTGGTGTTGAACTAGCAGTATGATTGGCGAACGCATAATAAGCTTCCGCTGCAGATATTACTTGGCCGCTACCAGAGATGGGTGATAGTTCTTTCTGCATGAGAATACTTAAAAATCTTTTTTTAATATTCATTATTTCCTTTCTGATCATTAAAAAATCACAAAGCTGTAGCAAAAAAATAATTATTTGAGGATGATAAGTGGTATATTTCATTTAATCGAACGTAATCGCTAAACTTGAAGTTTACCATCTGACTAATCTGTGTGATGCTCAATGCTCATTTCAACTGGAAGAGCTGATTTCTGATGTCGCCGTATTTTTTAGGGTTACATTGTTCACCGAGTTTCTCCCAACAAATCAGCGAGGAAAAAGTCTGATCATTATTCAGGTAAGTCCATTTTTCATTGCAGCAAACACTTCATGAATAAATCATTACTAATATTGTGAGGATGTAAGCTTCCATTTATCAAAGTGATCCAGCTTCTCTGTTTTTCACCAATGGTGGCATTTATTTCGATTTATCCATTGCAATGGTCTGTTCTTTCCGCGGTTTCTTTGGCAGATTTGCTTGTTCTTCAGCAAAAGCAACAGCTATCTTGTCCTTAGACCTTAGCGTGGTTAAAAATTTGCATCAGGGCTGTTAAGCAATTTTAAATTCAACATCACTCGCAGATGTAGCCCTACAGCGGAGCGGTGACCCTGCAGACTGACTCTGCTGCAGCTCTTCTGGACCAGCGGCGCCATCCTGGAGGTACTGCTCGCGATGGTCGTGGTGCCCACTCTCGGCTGGCGCTGGCTGCTGGCCACCTCCAGCATCCCACTGGTGCTGTTCGCCCTTCTGTCGCCGGTAAGCGGTGTCCGCGTGCAACGCCTTAGTGTGCGACCGCACAAGGCAGCGCTCAACGCGCGTTATATACTGGAAAAGGGTTCTATTAGTTCTATTAGCTAGATTTCTGAGAGGTCTAATATGGGGATATAAATAATGCGTTGAATGCTTATGCTCTGAATCATGTGAAGACACGGTCGACCTGTCGGCGTGTAAGAGTACGGACCTGTACCTCCAGCTGCTGGTGGAGAGTCCCCGGTACCACGCCGCGTGCGGCCGGCCCGAGCTCGCCCAGGCCACCATGGACCTGCTGGCGGCCAAGAACGGACGAGCGCTGCCTCCGGGCCACCTCGAGACCAGCAGCGCAAATGACGAGAGTCGCGGCCACTTCCCCGACCTGCTATCGCGTCAGAATCGCCGCACCAGCGTCCTCCTATGGACACTATGGTAGGTGGTGCGGGATTTGTAAAAAAAAAACATCATTCTGTAATCTACATACATTTAACTTGATCGAGGACCTGTTTTTACAGATAAGCTTTTTAACCACTTATCTGACATGGTTTGACCGGCATTTCCCTTTGGCAGGATGATGGTCACGTTTTGCTACTATGGAATCATAATGCTAGCCACAGAGCTTCTGAAGATGCCCGAGGATCAGATGTGTTCAGCTATTGATGAACCACAGCAGGAGCGGGTGAGTGGCAGTACTGGCTACCACTTGTGGATCAAAACTGTTCCATTACAGAAATGCACGTTTTGGTTAATACTACCAGTTATATGGTTGGTAAATTGGTTGGGGCGTTCGAGAGAAGCCTTATAGTTTTGTTTTAAAGCGCACAATCGATTTTAGTCAGCTCTACCAATGGGCAAAACTCATCTTTTAGTATAGGGGAGACCCGGGAGGTATGGGCCCCCTGGAGGTATGGGCCATCGCAGTTTTGAAGAAGTGTTACGTATTTTTACACATTTGACGGCGTAAACTGGAAGCAGCCATTCCGTTATACAACCCACGTGATATTCAAAATCTTCCTCTCAGTCTTCTTTGGCAATGAGCTGTGATAAAGCGTTTTTGCCCTCTTCGAGTAAAATACGGTACATACAGAAAATTCGTGATAAATTTGAACCAGGCTCGTTTTATGATGTGAGGCCATCGCTAACATAAATTTTAAAGCATGAAAATTAAGACTGGATAGACAATTTGAAGCTTTCTTGCAAGATTATGAGCTGAGATGCTACGCACATTCTGGCGTCCTAACCGGGAGGTTCGGGCCACCCACCCCGTTGATCCTAAATAAATAAAAAGATGCTTTCATTGAATGTCCCCGTCAATAAGTTTTATTTTTGTCGCCCAAGGTCGAAAAGTTAACTTCAAATTTTCATTCGAACAGAAAATATTATTTATCTTATTTCATGGTGCATGATTGAGTTTATATATTCCCGACCGGGGCTGGGAAAATGCATAGACCCGGGAACAGGGGGGGCAGCGGGGGCGCTTGCCCCCCCAACTTGAGAGCCGAGGGGGCGGCGCCCCCTCAACATTGAGGCAGCGTGAAAGGATCTTTCTTCCCTTTTCCGGACTTCTTTCCTTCTTGTTTTCCATCTAAACATCATCACACGGCATTTTCCTAGCCATCTGAATGGTTTCTGCTGATACAGTATCGATTTCACAACATCTGCTATTGTCATCCCGCTTTGGTTTGGGCCTGGCCTTGGCCATGAGTTTGGCAGGCCAGATTTTATACTAGACCATTTTGAGAAAACTTTGAGAAATATATAACGTACAACGGTGGTAAAATCGTTGCTATAATATAGGTATAACACAGTTTACCCGCTCCGGGTGTGAGGGAGGGGTGTGGGGCAATGAGTGCACTGACGTGGCGCCCTCGGAAGGCCGGTATCTATGGGATTAAAGCTCAGCGACACTAAGGGCTTGTCTGATGCATTTGGTTATCGGTAGCACCCTCAGAATCAGCGGCGTATAGGGCCCTCAGAGCCGCCGGTAAGGGGCCTTTAGAGGCATTGGTATGGGCCGCGATGCAGGTGCCGGTTCGGGCGCACAGAGGTGCTAGTGTGATTCTCTCAGAGGCGCCGGTGAGGGTCCTTACAGGCGTTGCTCTGGGATCTCATAGACGCTGGTGTGGAGCCGTTACAGACGGGTGTGGGGTCTTTAGAGCTGCGGACGCGAACCCTATACAAACCAACAGGGGAAACCCAAAAGGAACTACAAACCAACCAGTGACCGGCACGGGGCCCTTAGGCCGGCAGAAGAAGTCTTGTGGGGTCCTTAGAGACCGGCTTGGTACTGTCAGACGCCGGTGGGGCCCTCAGGGCTCAGAGTCACCGGTGTGGGGCCCTCCAAAGTTTCCAGTGGGTGGCCTTTAGATGCGCAGGTGTTGACTGTTGGGTCCTCAGAGCCGCCGATATAGGGCTTTAGCACTGGTATAGGCACTCAGAGTTGGGGGGTGTGAAATGCTCAGAGACACCGGTGTGGGCCCTCATAGGCGCCGATGAGGGCCCCCTCAGTTGCCGTTATGGGACCCTCGAAAAAATAAGTGTGTGACCATCACAGGCGGGAAATGCCCCTAGAACTGGCCCCTCATAGGCCGGTAAGAACTCTCAGAGGCCAGTAACGGGCCTTTGGAGACCACCGAGGGGCCCTTAAAATCTGCAAGATTCCCTCAGAAGCCGGCGTGGGGCCCTTGTTGAGATTTTAGTGTGGTTATTTAGGGCCCATAAGGTGCACTAACGAGACCTATGAGGCCATTCTGAGTCGAAATATGGTCATCGTTAATCCTCAGCGGTCAAATGGCACCGCAGGTCCTCTCGGACCCGAGGGTCCCTTTCAACCCGATGGGTGGGGGGTGGGGGGGGGGGGGGTACGTGTCCCCTTATACCCCTAACTACGCCACTGCTTCATATGCATCATGTCAGGCATTTTAGGCTCGCCCCCCCCCCCAACTTGAAAATCGTTCCCGGGCCCCTGGGAAAATGCGTTTTATTCACCGAGGTTTTTGTGCGGAGGACCGAGTGCCGGTAGGCACGAGGTCCGTAGCAAAAAACCGAGGTGAATAAAACTGCATTTTCACAGCCCAAGGTTGGGAAGAGATTTACCACATGCCGTACCGGCGCAACAGTTAATATCATATTCATTTGATATTTTACACTTTAATCTTAATATTGTGTCAATATCATATTGATACTATGCTCATATTTATAGTCACCGTGATTATTTGTTTGTGTTTTTCATTATTAGGCTGCGTTGAGTATGAAAGATGAGAAATTCCTACTTCCCCCTTATTTAGGGTTTGAAAAAGCTGAGGATGAAGATGGTGAAACGCCAGAAGTTAGAATAAAGATATGGAGTCCAGCAGGAGTGAGGAAACCGTGAGGAAAATTAAAAATTGGGTGAAACGCTGAATCAAACGCGTCTTGGATCCCTGCTGGAACAATATCAAATGTTTCATTGTGGCACGTTAAGATGCTTTACGCATTTAAATTGTTCGTTTTTTGTGTGCATTATGTAGAAATAATGATTATTCCGACCATGTTCTGCAGCAATAAATACATTGGCATTGGAACGATAACCTTGTTTAGTTGAATTACGTTGACAGCAAAAGCATGTAAACACGCAGTCACTTACTTTTGCTGTTGCTGTTAGTGAACACACAATCCGTAAATATCTTCTTTGAAATTGGTTCTTCCGCTCAGAATATTCAGTAAAACTTTGTCTGGGAAAATCAAAAAGCCTTAGGGCCGAATCGTTTCCCAAATACCTTCAACATTAGCCGAGGCGGGCCGAAGCCATTTCCCAAATGCACGTGCTAATGTTAAAGGGATATCTCGGCATGTGGTAATAACAAAATACATATGGGCCCAAGTGACCTCCATGAAGTAAGCTGTTGGCCGCTTATGCGGTTCCTGGGCTCTAAGAGAGATCAAGGTAGATACCAGCTACGAGTATTATTCTCATTGTCGAGAATAGAATGTGAAACATGGCACCGGCCCATACCTCCCGGGCCATGGCCCATACCTCCCGGTGTATTTTGATGGATCAAAAAGCACATGATTTATTGAAAGTTATCTCGAGACAAAATGGTTGACCCCAGATGCCTAATATCAGGCACACATTGCAGGCGAAAGGCAATTTCACGTACACAGAGTGAAAAACCGGGTCTAGCCACTGCCCACTGAAAGAAAATTGCCTTTTCACAAAACCGGCCCATACCTCCCGGGTCTCCCCTATATTTAATTTGTTTTCAATCCCCAGTCCGATCATGGTTTCACTCAAGTACGACTCCACTGTCAAGTCAACTTAGCTCGGCCGATCCCCGCCCTTATCGCCGCAGGGCTGAGGGCCGGCAGTGAGCCAGGCGGTACAGCATAACTCCCAGGCGCTTGGGCAGTAAGCCAGGCGGCACAGCATACTTCCCAGGCGCTTGGACAATGAGCCGGGCGGAATAGCATGGGCCTCCCAGGCGCTTGGCAGTGAGCCTTGCGGTATAGCCTACGTTCCAGGCGCTTGGCAGCGCACCGGGCGGAACAGCATACCTTCCAGGCACGCCGACCGTCGCGCCGCTGCACACAGCCGCTATTTGAGTCCGGAAGTGGCCAAAATGCGATAATTCGTTAACCAGTTGACATTTTGCCAAGGAATTTTTATTGTATGTGAAGTCAACCGTAAGGTCACATATGGGAACGTATGAGCATCCATGCTGATACATCATCGCCGTAAAAATATTTTTGCTTGTAATCCGCGGATGACGGGTATATCCCATAACGTGGGTGACTCGGGAGGGGATTCTGCATAGCTTCCCTGCTGTCTTCGAAACTACTCGTTCAATACTAAAAGCTCAAACGGCTTCTGGTAGGAATAGCTGACAAACGAAACCTAACTTTGTCACAAAAGCTCATGGAAAGGTCATGGGTCACAAAAGGTCATGGAAAAGGTCATGGAAGGAAGTGTATACATTTTTAGGTCATGCAACACATCTTTAATGGTCCATTTCGGCAAAAGCATCGAAAAATGATGTCATCTGGGTCGTCCGATTCGAAACTATTTCCATTCGACAAATAAAGGTCAGGTCACGGCGAGGTCAAAAAGGTCAAATTTTGAAGTTGAACATTCTCAACAAAAAAGATTGCATCGGATGCAATTTGAGCTCTGGGAACACGATGATGCTCTTCGTTTTGGTTTTCGATGTCAAGAACGTACTGATACTGAAATTGCCTTTGCAATATCGAAAATTGTGATTAACCGACTACGGTAAAATGCAAAAGCCGATAACATTGCCATTTCTGAAGATATCTGACTGAAACTTTCCAAAAGCAATGCAAATGTTACATACAAAAGCCAATAAGGTTCATTCTGGTCGATGGCTGCTCCCCAAAACTCTGAATGTTATCAACCATATCGGCATTCTTACGATGTTCTGTTGGCTGGATGTCTTTGCTTTATTGAATTTGATCAGACTACATTCAGTTAACCCTCGCACGACCAGGCCATTTCTCATAACACGAACGACCAGGGGGGGGGGTTGTTACGACCCCCCCTGGCGTTTCGAAACGGAAGGTCGTAGAGCTTAGCGGAAAAAACAACGGATTGCTCTCAACGAGATCTCGCGATTGGTGGTATATTTTTTGGTCCTAGGTCAACATTTGACCTACTTATGACCGGTCAAAGGTCAAATTTTCGGAAAAATCTAACTTTTTCAGATTTCCGCGCCGATTGCGGCAAAACGGTAAGAGATATCGACTTGAAACCTTCACTAACGTGATCCTTGATCAATTCTCTATCGTTTGGTGTGTATTTCGATGTCATAACTTTAAAAATGATGCGTTGGGAGCATCGGAAGTCTGCAAGGTCATTTGTCCATTGGGTCACGTCAGGCGTGTGACGTCACTGACCTGACCCTGACCCAAAATGAACTACAAGAAACAACCGACGATGCCTGAAATGGATAGCAAATTCGAATTCAGGGCATCAAAATACCCCGAAATGGCATACAAGTGCAAGAAGTCATTACAGGTCAACCGAGGTCAATGACCTTACCTTGACCTTTAGTGACCTTCAAAATGTCAACGGACATTGTGCCAATGTCAAATCAGCCAGTTGTGATTCTATAAAACAATCCATCAGTGCGTCAGGTCAGTCGGCATTTATACCAATGTGAAGCAATCTCCAATTTAGCGTAAATCTGGCCGGAGGTTGTTCCCTTTATGACGTCATAACTCCGTGACCTGACATGACCTTGACAAAAAAAATTACCAAAAGTTGCGCAAAGGATGCCCCAAAGGGTACTGAAAATTTGAGCAGGCTATCTGAAACGGTTCGGCGTGTAGCTAAGAAAAACCTCGGGGGGTTGATACAACCCCCCCTAGGCGTTCTAGGGTTAAGACGAAGTACATTTATTGGTCACCAGAAAGTATACCCACAAGTCAATCGACAATTGACAACCAACAAATGCAATCGACACGAGCGTCGAGCACCCCTCAGCACAAGCAACTGCGGGGCGGCGATTAGACGGACCGCGCTCCTCTCTCGCAGCTGATTGGTCAGCTGCCGAACCGCACGGACGTCAGTGTGGAGAAGGAATTCATGGCCTCCCACTCCCGGATGGAGGCCCCAATACCATATCTCTTCTAACCTCTCTTTTTACCCGTCTGGTCTTCTGTCTGGGTGTCTGGGGCGCCCAGCAACACGGGACCGTCGGCTCTTGGCCGTCGGCCACCCGGTCACGTGACGGCGTCCCGACACCCCATAAAAACCTATGTTTCTGTTAATACACCACTCACTTCTCCGCCACCGTCTTTGCCGGACGCAGTGCCGGACCCGTCTCCGAGGGCGGCCTTTCGCCGTCCAACATTGGTGGCAGCGGTGGTGGAGACTTTCGGCAAAAGGTGAGTCCTTAGTTTAAAATTATAATTGGCTTGTACTTGATTGATATTTCTTTTGATTTGAACTTCGTTTTATTATCTGTTTAGTTCTTGACATATTTTTTTCAACAATGCCTGTCATGGAAAGTGCTTCTGGATCTGGATCGGCAATTACTTTCAATATTCACTCTTTGGCATCATTAGTCAACAACTATGACGGAAGCTATCCCATTCAGGACTTTTTACAAGAAATTCGTGAAACTGCTCATCTAGGATCTTGGCCTGATAAAATCACTTTGAAAGTCACAAAATCCAAGCTACAAGGGTCGGTAGCCGAAATGGTGAGAAACCGACATGATTTAAACCATGCCGAAACTTTTGATGACTTTTCTACCCGTTTGATATCTGCCCTACACACTGATAGGCCTGTGTCAGTTCGACTGCAGGACCTAATGACCTGCGTACAACAACCTTCCGAAACAGTCGATGCATACGCAACTCGAATCCGACAAAAGTCTAAAGGCTTAACGGAATGGGACATTTCGACGGAAACAAAAGAATTGAAAAACAAAACAGTTACGGCGACATTCATCAAAGGTCTACAACCCAAAATCCGCCAACATGTGCTCCCTTTCAACCCTCCGGATTTCGAGACAGCTATAACGCTAGCGCGATCGCAGGAGATCAGCGCCTCTTTGTCATCTGACCCCGTCAACAGCGCTGCATCAGCCGCAACTCAACCCGACCAAAATTTGGCAGACATCCATAAAAGAATTGCAAGCTTGGAACTGTCGGTAGCTCAAAATTCTTCACAAGGTCGTGGCGGTAGAAATCAATATAGAGGTCGTGGTAGAGGCCGTTACCCTTCTCGACAAAATTTTAGAAATCAACGGCCCTTCCAAAGGAGGCATGAAAGCGACCCTCCATCATCAGACCGTCACTACCGAGACGCTTCTTGCCATGGCCATCATTCCTGCTGCGATCGGCAAAGCCGATCGTACTCTCGCTACCGAAACAGATCCCCAAGATATTCGCGATCCCCAAGACACTACGACCGCAGAAACTCCCGATCTCCGAATCAATCGCGCTCACCATCTCCCTCACCATCTAGGAGGTACCAGAGCCCAAAAGGGTACCGCTCACGACGCTAGGGGATACGTACGTGAGCGTTGCTTCAGATCAAAGGGACCGTCCAGCAAATCCCCCGGTTTTGCGAGACGTTTCGGTATCGGATCACTCTTGTTCAGCCTTGTACGATACCGGCAGCAGCATCTGTTTGGTATCAGAAGAATTTTTACGACAAAACAATTTGAAAGTAGATTACGAGCCTCCAACTATTTCCATTCTTGGCGTTACTGGTGATCCAATTGACATAGTAGGTGAAGTTTATCTGAAAGTTAGCATTCTTGGTCAAACGGTGGAACATAAATTTTACATTTCAACAAAAGCTTTGTCATTCAACTGCGACATTATCCTTGGCATTGATTTCATCATTGCGCACAAATTAATTTACAACCCTTCAACTCGTTCTGTGAGCTTGCTAAAACCAATTCTTTCTTCAAATGCAGTCAAAAAGCATTCAAAGCGCTTGAGCCCAAAAAGACGCAAACGAGTACGCTTTCTACTGTCCACAAAGGACGACGAAAATTCCAGTGAAGAAGATGCTTATTCTGACGAGACGACGAAATTGTTCACAACTGCGGAAAAACATGCATTAGTTATTCAGGACGAAAAGTCATATCCATTGTTCGTGAAACAAACTGTTGAAATTCCTGGTTATAGCGAGCAATTTATACGCGTAAAATTACCACGTTTTCTAGAGCCAAATGATTTTCCATATCTCATCCAAGCGCATTGCGATCAAAGTATCCGAGACATTCAGGTTGCCCGTTCTATCATTTTCTTGGAAAAATCAGGCACGCTGGTACGTGTCATCAATTCGTCAAACAACCCAGTTATTTTGAAAAAAAAATCTGCGGATCGCACAAGCCCACCCAACCAATCTTTCCCCCACGGGTCAGGTCACAGACCGACCCCTCCCCTCCAGACAGCACGCTGACCTTGCTCTGTCTGGTTCAGCAAGTGCCAACTGCCAAACAGTGCCGTCTGTACCACCATCCGTCAGCGCCTCGTCGGAACAAAAAACGGTCGCTGGGCCGGACTTGGCTGCGTCAGACAAAAACAAACCGATGACCTCTGCTCAGAGGACGTCAGAATACAAGTCTGTCTCTGACATTGATTTGGAACATGTCCCGGAACCCTTTCGTTCTCAGCTCCGCGAGCTCATCAAAAAACATCGGCATGCTTTTGGAAACGACATCTCGGATATAAAACAGACAGACGTTTATAAACACCACATCGAATTAACAGATCACACTCCGGCTTATCAAAGACCATATCGTCTCCCATTCGCTCATCGGGAGATAGTCAAGAAAGAAATAGATCGCATGTTGGCAGCAAAAATCATTGAACCATCGGTTTCACCATACAACTCTCCGATCATTCTTGTGAAGAAATCAAATGGTGGCTATCGCCTTGTATCAGACTTACGTCTTCTCAACTC
This sequence comes from Amphibalanus amphitrite, assembly GCF_019059575.1. Lineage (NCBI taxonomy): Eukaryota > Metazoa > Arthropoda > Thecostraca > Balanomorpha > Balanidae > Amphibalanus > Amphibalanus amphitrite. The sequence goes on along the minus strand of NW_024881611.1, from coordinate 50,617 downwards.
AAAGATCAAAGATGACAAATTTCCTCATTCATTTGCATCTGATGTCATTGATCAACTTTCTGGGTGTGAAGTTTTCTCAACTTTAGATTTACTCAGTTCATTCCACCAAATTCCTTTGGATGAATCTTCTCGACATTATACTGCTTTTTCAGCTGGAGACGGAAAATATCATATGAATGTCGTACCAATGGGTCTTCGTTCAAGTTCTTCTGCTCTCAATAGAGCATTGCAAATTGCACTCAGTGGTCTTCAGGGCATAGATGCATTCTTATATGTAGACGATATTCTTATCGCTAGCAAAACATACGACGAACATTTAGAAAAACTCGCCCGTGTATTCTCACGATTAGAAGAAACTCGTTTTGTACTAAATCCCGCGAAATGTGAATTCATGAAAACTCAGATAAAATATTTGGGTTTCATATTGGACAAACATGGAGTTCGTCCAGATATATCCAAATTACAAGCGGTTCAAGACTTTCCAACACCAAAAACTGTGAAAGATGTTCGTGCCTTTCTAGGCTTTGCAAATTACTATCGTAGGCATATTCCAAAAATGTCTGAACTTGCAGCTCCTTTAGTCCACTTGACAAAGAAAAATGTTGAATTTATTTGGTCTCAGGAATGCGAAGATGCATTCTCATCAATCAAAGAATCGTTAGTAAAGTATCCTGTGCTGAGATTCCCGAACTTTGAAAAAGATTTTTACTTATCTACAGATGCAAGTGACTTTGCCATTAGTGGCGTATTGGAACAAAAATATGGTGATCATTTTCACCCCATTGCTTTTATTAGTCGACAGCTCAACAAAGCTGAAAGAAATTATTCAACCACAGAAAAGGAGTGTCTTGCAATTACCTGGTCATTTGACAATTTGCGATGCTATCTCTTAGGTCATTTTACTCATATCATGACTGATCATTTACCATTGAAAGGTATTTTCAAGTCAACTAACCCTGGTGGTCGTCTAACCAGGTGGTCTTTAAAATTGACAGAATACGATTTTGATGTCACTTATGTCCCAGGAAAGTTAAATGTCAAAGCAGATGTCTTGTCTCGTATCAAAATAGATTCACAAACCAAGACAGACTTTCTTGGTCATGTCGCGGCAAATGCCATAGAAAGTGAAGGCTGGACAAGAGAAAAGATCAAAGCAGAACAACGCAAAGACCCAGATCTGATACCGATCATCGACCGTCTCGTCAAACCGAAAGCTAAAGGCCCCGATCTGAAGCTACATGAACCTCTTTCAAATTTTTTCCTGAGTGCAGATGGTTTACTTTATCACGTAGCCACCCAAAACAACAAAACTCGACCATTTATGGATCAGCTCGTGGTCCCATCTGCTATGAAAAAGCTGATTGTTCAAAGATTCCATGATACCATTTGGTCGGGACACCTGAAATTTGAAAAGACTCTTTCCAAAATTCGACTTCAATTTTATTGGAGACACATGTACACTGATATCAAAAAGTACGTAGAATCTTGTCGCTTATGCATGGAAAGAAGCGCTCATAAATCCATCAAACGTGCGCCATTGCAACGCACGATGACACCTGAGCACCCCATGCACATCTGTAGTTTTGATATCGTTGGCCCACTAAAAACAAGCTATCGTGGTAATTCATACTATCTCTCTTGGATAGAACATTTTTCAAGATGGCCTGAGGCAATTCCATTGACCGCTACTGATACTACTACAGTAGCCAAAGCATTCGTTGAAGAAATCATTTCTCGACATGGCATCAGCAAATATTTACTTAGTGATCGTGGTTCCAATTTCACATCAAAGCTCATGAAAGAAATTTGCAAACTTTTAGGAACAAAACAACTTTTCACTACTCCCATCCACCCGATGGCCAATGGTCGTGTGGAAAGACTACATTCAACAATCGGCAACATCCTATCTCATTTTGTAGATGAAACCCAGAAAAATTGGGATGAAGTTTTGCCTTTAGCGCTTTTGGCGATTCGTAGTTCCGTGCATCGATCAACAGGTGATACACCTGCCCAAATTTTTACGGGTCGTGATATATCTTTACCTTTTGACGTAGACTCCAAACTTCCTCATGACCCGTACCATTCGATAGACTCATATCGTGATCTTCTAATTCGGCATTTAACAACATTGCATGAAACTGTTCGTCAAAACAACGAATCTGCGATTCAGGCCCAAGAACGGTCACATCCCACACAATCGAGTCCAATTACGTTCAAACCAGGGATGCTGGCATATTTACATCACCCAAGTTTCAAACCAAATTTAACGCGAAAACTTCAAAAAGTTAACCGCGGTCCATATCGTATCCTCGACATGACGAGCCCGGTTAACGCCAAAATTCAACATTTGTCCAATATCGGAGACATCCAAACGGTCCATATCAATCGTCTTCGAAAATTTGAAGAAGACGACCCGTTTCACACCTGTGTCGACACACCATCTCTCAGCAATGACTCTACCATTCGTTCCGTGCGTAATGCCTCAGAGAGCAGTAATACCGGTGCGCGCCCGCCCGTTACACTGCCGGCAAAGCCAGGGACGTTGGAGGCTCGTTCTGACGAGAATGTGCTCGACCAGGGTGACATTGCCCGGCTGGAGGAGGACTGGCGTATTTATCAAGCAGACCGCCGTGAGGTTCCCCAGGCTGATCACCTGCGGTATAACCTCCGGCCTCGCACAAATATACGCCCTCCAGACCGCTATGGCAATCGATAAGCCAACTGATGGCTACATGGAGACTGAGATCCCATGAAAGTTGCTGCGCTATGAAGGTTGATTGCATATCCCTCGCGCCTATATATCCAGCGAAATGCTGAAGGCTACATGGTGACATGAAATCCCATGAAAGTTGTTGCGCTAGAAGGTTGATCGTATATCCCTCGCGCCTATACACCAGCGAAACGCTGAAGGTGTACTGGAGTACACAAGCAATTGCCCTTTCATATCTAGTAGCGCTACATCTGCATTGTATATATAAGCATCCACTGTACATAGTATGTCAGATGAATGAATCTTTGTATGATGATTACCAAAGAATATGTTGTTGCTTGCTGTTGTCATCAATTCTTTGCATATGTTGCCATGCCAAAAACGTCTTGATACTGACACATTAGCCTTGTTTCTTTTTCAGGTTCCTGATTTCTGTGGCGGAACGAGTGCAGCGTCAAGAAATACCCAAACAAGCATGCTTTTCGATTCCCCTGTCAATTAACACATACTTTACGAACTAACGGATAATCAAGTTCTATTTTCGTCATTAACTTTATAACATTAGTCCGTAAAATCTTGCCAATTCTGGTTAGTTAGCAAACGCAGAAAATATGAAAGTTAACAATTCCAGTGAATTGTACACAAGTATTCATCTATTTACGAATTACCAGCCGACACATAAGAAATATTGTTAATTGTATGCCCTCACAAGCACACAATTCCATGGGTATGACGCCACTAGGTGCACTCGTTCGCAAGACGCCACTCTTCAAAAGGACTTCAAAAATCTATTGATTATATTTTTCCCAACAACTTATCAGACCTAACACAATAGTTAGATTTTCCAATAATACTTAACACACTAACCTATTGGCCTCTTCAATTAATTCTTTAAAGTAAGTCACTTGGCAGTATTATTCGGAACCGGTCATTTTGCAAGTCATTGGCTCATTAGCCGCTATTTTTTCCTCGTTAAACTTTTATCATTAACGATCTCTCGATCGAATGACCGGAGGTATTGCCCGTTTTTAACAACAACGCAATGTTTTGCTATCAGCTGTGTCAAAAATGTCTTTTCTGTTCTTTCTGTCACACCGTCTTCCATGGTCTTCCGCCTCTACAAATGTATATTTCTATGTTACCATGAATGTTATACAACGCAACGGCAAATGTATATTGGTGACACAGCGATAGCACAACATAAAAAAACTACATGTATGTGGATGTGGATGTTCGTTTACAGACTTACGGAAAGTAGTTCTGACTGTTGACGGATCCGAATGTTTGTGACTATCGTAGTCAATGGGTCCGTGGCACACCTGGGTAACCAACACATCAGAGGTGTCGTACAGAGAGCTGCCTTTCTCTCTCTCTCCCTCTGTTACCCAGTGTTATGTATGTGCTTTTTGGTAAATGTGTTGTACATATAATGCCAATGAATGACTGATTTGTTGTATGATGTATGTTTGTAGGGGGCATCGTTTTGGCATACTTTGATCCGTTTTTCTTTCGTTCACAGACCTTGCGTTTCTGTTACCCATCTGGGAGTGGCCACTATCTGACTCCCCGAGCAGCGACTTCGGAGAAAAGCCGATACGCATCACGGTCTGCAAAAGCTGGCTGATCATAGTCATGATGGGACTGGACGATCATTGCCAACCCGTCTGACTGTCTCAGTCGCTCTGCATCTGGTCCACGCATCACACACTGCAACAGCGGACGCCCTCACCAACTGCTACGGCTCGTACCATGGGTCCACCGCCATCACCAGGCTGACCCACATCGCCTGCCGCTGTGACTCCATCTGCTCAACGTGCATCTGCTTCATCTGCTCCATCTGCTCTGCCAATCCGTCTCGCCCCTCTCGTCGTCCGGGCCAGCCGCCATCAACATGGCTGAGCACACGTCGTCGCCATCAACACGTTGTCGACCAACAACAAGGACGCCAACACCCTCGCTAGTGGTTCACCAACCTCCAATAAGCTGATGACTTCCGGTATCCGTGCTGTGCGGCGGCAGCCAACGCCCCGTTGACCGTTGGGGCCCCTCCGTCACGGCGCACCATGGCCGCTGCCCCTCACCAACAACACGGACGTCATCAGCTACCCGGAGCGATGTCTGGCGTCTCACAGAGACAACGGTCGAACATCACGGCGACGATGCCAGCGACGACTACGAGGACGAGACAACCAAATCAGAGAGCAGTAACAGCAGCAGTTGTACCAGTAGCAGCAGCAGCAGCCGTACCAGTAGTAGTAGCAGCTGTAACCGGCGTTCCGTTCGCGGTGTCATACGTGGATCAATGCAGTTTAGGACCGTGATTGCTTATTGGCCGCCTCCTCTTGTCGGCTTGTTGGGGGAGGAAAGATATGTGGAGAAGGAATTCATGGCCTCCCACTCCCGGATGGAGGCCCCAATACCATATCTCTTCTAACCTCTCTTTTTACCCGTCTGGTCTTCTGTCTGGGTGTCTGGGGCGCCCAGCAACACGGGACCGTCGGCTCTTGGCCGTCGGCCACCCGGTCACGTGACGGCGTCCCGACACCCCATAAAAACCTATGTTTCTGTTAATACACCACTCACTTCTCCGCCACCGTCTTTGCCGGACGCAGTGCCGGACCCGTCTCCGAGGGCGGCCTTTCGCCGTCCAACATCAGTCAGCTGCACGGCCGCCGCCCGGCCGACCTGACCGGGGTCGGCCGGGCGGCGACCTAGCGTCACTAGAACTGCAATAACTTTTGCCGGCAGTGTGATGCCGACCTAATTTTTTCAGCAAATGAATAACAATTGTACGGTATATGTTATGGACGTTGTCTCGATGTGAAGCACGCTGTGCGTTTTTTGGTAGGCCTATGTAACTATTGAAATCCTCAAGCCCTTCTGCTTTGTGCAAGTGTGCAGCAATTAGCTTACAATAACTGAGTGGGAAGTTTTTTAGATGCACTTTTGTTACCAATGGATTCCGCACATTTTCCCCTTTCAGCTGATACCTTACTTACGCATTTTCAAGCAAAGAATATGACAGGAGACTCGTCAACATTTACATGAAAATCGCAGCAAAAGTTCGGTCTCACGGAGCAAAACAAAACGGTGTACTTTGGGAGCCCACCAATCTGTACCAGAATAAGTAATATTTTTTCTGGATGATATTTTAAACAGTCTGATCAATTTACGACCAGAAAATGTGAGAAAATTACGCTTTAAAATTTGTCGAAAATGAGGGTATTGGCCACTTCTGAACCCGGATAGCGGCTGTGTGCGCTGCGCTAGTCGAGTCATCCGACTCCGAGTGCCTCCGAGCATGCGGGAATATTTTAGGGTGATCCACGGGTACTTGCCGCGAATCCCGTTCGTTTCAGAAAATTGACACCTCTTGCTGTGCCTGTTTCGAGTCGACTGGCTCGACTGACATGCCAAGTGTTGTTAATTGTCTGTTACGTGATTATAGCCGTCTTCTTTATTCCAGGTGTGTCAAGCTCACTGCACAACACTCACCAAGGCAGACTACCTCGACGTGTTGTGGACTGCGCTCTCAGAATTGCCAGGTAAGTGCCTGGTTTATGTACGTGTAATGTAATACAAGAAATGCGTAAAAATAAATAGACGGCTATAATTAAAGCCCAGGACGGCTAACATTCATGGGCGTGGATTACCGCTGAGTCGGGAGTGCCCGGGCTCAACAAAACCGCCGCCGCCCTAGCTGTGACCTTGACCCGCGTCGTCTGCTGCGGCTCCAAAGCCAAGCCGGCGCGGAATTGGGAGAGCTCGGACACCCCCAACTCGGCGGAAATCCACACCCATGCTAACATTCCGTTCGGCGGCTGGTCGTCTGTTTAGCATTACCGTCGCCTCTGTAGTGGGGTAAGATCGTAGTGGGCGACGCCCGACGCCGCCGAGTGACCGTTACCGGCTGTGACCACACAGGATTGCTGCTCACCGTGCTGCTGGTCGACAAGATCGGCAGAAAGAAAACAATCGCCGGGGGACTGCTCATCTTCATCCTGTCGCTCTCTGTTCCACTATTCTGCATCCATAGGTGAGTAATTCGACGCGTTTTAAATAACGTGAATCCTTTAGAGTTGTATTAGATTCCAGCCAAATGAAAATCACATTACCGATAAAACCAGAAAGACTAAATATTGGAATTGTGCCGAACTAGTAAGTTATGACACCGCCTGGTTCCTAGCACCCGTAGCTCTTGCAGCCGCTGTAGAGGGTGGGGTACCAGAGGTTGCTGGGCTTGCAGAACTTGTAGCGGCTGCTGAAGTGGATGCCCAGCCAGCTGCAGGCGTAGCTGTCGAACGCCAGCAGCGCCTTGGTGACCAGCCTCTGGCTGTAGACGCGGATCCTCGGGCGCTGCGGCAGGAGGCACACGGTCATCCTCCGATACAAATCTTCGCTACATAGTCTGTGTATAGTTTAAACATATTTTCGTCGTCACTTTCATAAAACAAACTAATGATAAGCTCAGCTGTGAAGGCACCTATACAGTTTTGAGTTACTCACCCACTGATACAGGAAGCCGCTGAGGAAAGACTGGAAGGTGGCCTTGCGCGAGTAGATGATATCCTTGGGGTAGCTGGCGAAGCGCAGTCGCAGCACGGGCAACAGTCCGTGGCTCCAGGCGGGGCACAAGAACGACAGGTGCGAGTACTTAGCCTGGCACACCTGTACAGGGACGGAAGGATCGGTCGTCAACCCCCCGCGACGTGAATAACACATTCAGGTAGAGACAATATCAATCAGCCTCATCATGGCGAGACTGGAGCCTCCCGGAGTACAGCCATATCGTCAGTGCAGGAACGTGCACAGCTGAAAAGATTCGACAAACTCACCAGACCGTCGTATCCCGAGCCCCACTTGATGTGCTTGGGCGTGGTGATCGTCTTGATCCTGCTGAACCAGCTGGACCACGGGTACTTCCTCTTGCTCAGGTACTTGTAGAGTCCACGGAGCGTCCTTCGCGGGAACCACAGGTTCTTTTCAGGGAAGAGATCTGGGTGTGGGTACGACAGCCTGGTCTTCCCCTGTCAAAGATAAATGGGCATTGAGGACCTCCATCGAATACCAAACAAGCACTCCATTCACCAGCCGAACATTGGTAGTGTGATATCCTACAGTTCGGTATAGAAAAGATGACTGAAAACGGTCTGAGCTTTTGACGGTAATTTAGGTTAGGATTTGTTAGCAGTAAAAAGTAAAAACTGTTTTCCAATTAATTCTCTCGTCTTTGCTGGCTTGTGCTTAACACAATTATCGAATTCGTGTTTCAATTCCATATGTTTCAGTCCGGTGCGTTTCAACGTTCACCTAAAATTGTCATATCGTAACGTTTATCAATATGCTGCACCAGTTAAGGGGCTACTAATCGTTATGCTTTCCCAGATCTGAGAGTAGACACTATTATGTACAGGTTATTTTAGACTCAAAATATGTAACGACTATTTTCTTACGATGAGTAGCGACTTCAGCGAAGCCCTCTTGAAGTACGGCTTGGAGGGGATGAATTGGTAGGTTTTCAGCCTGGAGACGATCGTGGGCAGCCTCGGGAATACGTACTGGTATCGGGTGACTGCGGACACAAGATTCACGTTAGAGAAATATAGTGACAGAATAACTGTCAGCTGACACACTGAGGACACATGAGAGCTGCCAGGTGACACAGTGACATGCTATTCGAGAGGGGACACAGTGACGCACGACAACTGTCAGCTGACACATCACACAGTGGCACACGTTTGTCTGTTACTATACATTGGGTGACACACGACTGTGTATACGATTTCGCTCGGAATTTATTTAGAGATATGCAATTGTGCATTACATAAGGGCGGATGCTGATATGTCGGCGATGATCCCCGAATGTAAACTTGGACCTCAAGGTGCCCACACGCAAACGGTCACCCGGAGGGGCATAGTTGCTTGAGACAGCTGTCCTCACTGCAGTTTCCCATAGTGAGGGTGACCGCCAGTCAAATTGAGTATGACCACTGATAAGAATGGGCGAATTCGTAGAGTGGAAGGAGCCAGATGGTTAGCTAGACTCACAATGCCGCTTGAAGTTGAGACTGAGCACATGCCGGCTATAGAAGGGTCTGAACAGGCTCCAGCTGGCGGGAGCCACCAGATGACTGCACATGTAGGTGTCAGTCAGCGCCAGGTGATCCTGGAACGGACGGCCGTGATCAGCACTCGCCATGGAGATACCGGTTCGGTAACGATAAAGCACCGGTCAAATCAGCCCGGTAGCAGGTAACGTAGACGACAAACGGCCACGCTAAACACCGGACCGGTAATGAACAACCACTGGGCTCTGGTCATTAATCACCACCCCCAGTTACCAATGAACGCGCGAGGGACTTACAAAGTACAAGCTGCTGTCGGTGATGGTGGGGTAGTACTTGGAGACGTGGCTGTAGAGATTGCTGTAGAACGGCTTCGGATAGTAGAAGACGGGCGGCATCAGGTCCACCAGTTTGCTGAGGTACTGAACCCAGTACCGCTGCGGCACCAGAGACTGCAGGCACACACTTGCATGGTCAGTTGAGGCAATCGAGCTTAGCTAAACGGTCATTGGACACGGCTGGTCCGATCTCTGCCATTCCAGACTCGCACTGTTCCAGGCGCTACCAAAATATTTTCACCATTGTGAGTCAAACACTCCTATCGGCATTATGTCGAGAACGGAATATCACCAAAAAATCATAAATTTTACGATCTGTGCAATAATATTTCCCAATTTAAACTCTTTAACCGTATAAAGTAAAGCTGAACCTTTATCTATTTAACTCTATGTAGAAGATAATTGGCGGTGCGGGCGGCTGGGCTCGCTGACCTTCGGGGAGATGTGCGGCAGGCCCAGGTGCGGCAGGTAGAGGTGCGGCGGCCGGCGCACATAGTACTGCACGATGTAGTAGCAGGTGAGGTCGCTGATGTCCGGGTAGCGCAGTCGGATGGGCGCGCAGTAGCGCGGCTGCCAGTACGGAGACAGGTCAATGCCGGCAAAGTGGCGCGACTGCAGGTAGGTGCCGTAGTGGCCGGCGCATAGCGCCGCGGACGCCGCCAACAGGATCAGCCGCAGCATGGTGTGCCGGAGGGTGCCGACCAGGGCGGTGGCTGCCGGCCGCGTCGCGCCCGCTCATATAGGGGGCCCGCCAGCCGTGGGCGGCCCCACCGCCGCCGGTCAGCAGTGACATGGCGCTGTCACCGCGGCCGCCAGCCGGACCCCCAAAGGTCGCACCTGACGCCAATGCGGCCCGGCGACAGCAAAAGGACGACAAACAACATCGTCAGACGGCGGCCGCCGGACCCGTCCTCGCCGGTGGCACATCCGCGACCGTCGACACGGCCAGAGGCTGCGGGGGTCGCGGGCCGCCGCCAACTCGGCTTAACGATGACAATGGGCAGTCAGTCTTGCAAGTAACACGCATCGGTGCCAGTAGCGGCGGAACACCTTCAATTAAGGGGGGGGGGGGGGCACTGCCGACCTTTGGTCCCATTCTTTCCATGCAACGTCCATAGGGCTAATGTTAAGATGCCAAAATCAAAGGGGGCACGGTGCCCCGGTGCCCTCCCCATTCCGCCGCCTATGATCGGTGCGGTGGATCCATCAAGCCATCAAGATCCATCAAGGGCTGCTAAATTTGAGTCACTGAACCAATTGACATCCTCATCCATCCCCCAGGTTTCAATTGGTTCGGTGACTCAAAATTAGCAGCCATTCCTCAGTCTGGCTTGATGGATCCACCGCACGATGCGCAGTACCTACTTTCAAGACTGACTGGACAATGTCGCTGAGCAGCGCGGTTGCCGCGATTCGGAAACTGCTCCTTGTAAACTGACTCTCGCATCGTGTCACATGGAGGCCCAGGGTAACAAAAGAACGATGCCAAGCGCAAGACGACACTCATCATCTCTTGAGTTGTGAAGAAATAGGTACTTGTGTACTCCAATGATCGACATAATATCCACAAGGATACGAAAGAAAAGCGTTAAAAATGGCGCTTGGAAAGAGAGCAGCAAATGTAACTAAAATAATTATAGAGTGATTAATCAATTATGATAGCAGCTGTGGCTGGATCAAAGTGCATGTGCATTGTCCAAATCACACACATTTCACAAAAAAGGTCTTCTGTTGTCTGCCGCTGGTAGCGGAGTATTGGACCAATTTGTTCTCGAGTCCGCTACCCAGTTTTGCTTATTTATTCGGTGTGTGTTGGGGGAGGATTCGCTATCAGTAGGTATCGGCTGCTCCTCAACCAAATAAGCGATCCGCAGGTATCGGAGAAGCGGAGGAGCAGACCAAAGCTCAACTACGGCCACCTCTGCGTCTGCATATATGCATATCAAGACAATACTCTCGTGCCAGTTTTTATTGCTTGTAGCGCTCCGGAACACTACGGCCATTTTCTTAGTCAGATAAATACTTAATTACACGATGATGAAATATTCCGATAAGTCAACTCATCCGAAAAGCCGTTCAGATAGATTTTATTGGTACACAAGAAGTGTTGTCTAACAAATTATACGAAGGGTCGCAATCGCGCAGAACAGGTAATAGGCACTTCGCTGATAAGAAGTGATATGCAAGGGCACATGACGAAACGGCCCGTCAATAACTAGCGAATTATTTATTTCTGATATTGCAACTCAGTTTGAATGCTTTCATTCGCAGGTATACCAGTATTTCAAAGAAAGATAATTAATTTTAAAACGTTTTATGGGAAATTTAATATGTAGTTACCTGTTGTCTCTGGTAACATGGCCTATGATAAGGCACGCTGTATGCAATTGACCGATATAGTTCACTTTATCCAGTACCACTTTATTTGGAATTATTACGTGCCTTTGCAACACCAAGAGCATTGCGGAATGTATTGCAGTTATCATTTAAGCGTGCTGTCAGTTGTAATGAGAGAGAGAGAGAGAGGTCGTTTGCATCATCAGCTCCCGCCGCTGCGACCAGGCGACATGTCAATCATTGAGGATGAGTCACAGCCGGGCACGAAGGCGGATTCCCGAAATGCTGGTCGGCGGTCTATGGGTCAGCTCTACCGACTCATATGCCGCTGGTGTCACATATGCAGATGCACTCATTCCGTTTTCACAGCTTTCACCTTTCAGTCCCTACAGAGCACCATCCAAAAATGGGAAGATTTTAAATTGCAACGTCTTCTGGAATACACTCACATGACAAATAAAGCTCCTACAGATATAGAGCTAAAAAGGCAGCAAGGTTAACGTTCGAATGACAGAAACGGACACAAACATCTAAATTGTCTTTACTCATTAGCCACTTACCAAAGAGACCCGTATAAGCGTTATTATATGGCCGTTTTGAGTATCAATCGGTGACAGTGGCCATCGCAAAACATTGAGTAGGTACTGTCCCATGTTTCAGTCGCCTTCTACTGACCGGTGTTTCACATTTCAGTCGTATGCTGCTGACGGCTTCCCTTGGTGTGGGCCGTGCCGCGATTGCGTCCGTTTTCCTGGGTCTCACCATTTACACACCAGAGGTAAACAATTCACTAATTCATACGGAGCAACCGAGATAAAATGAAATGAAAGGAAAATGCTATTGCATGCACAGTTTTAACCCCTGTAGGTACTGTGTTGGGTTGGTATCTGCATAGATTCACATCCATATTATAGCCTTTTATTTAGGTTGTTAGTTGGTTTGCCATAGGTAAATGATGTTGAACTTTTGCATCGTTGGACTTACATATTTATCTTTTAGGTATGTACGTCATTAAGTTCATACAGGTTTTCGTCCTTCGCTCCCAAAAGAATTGAACTAGCCAGTCGCGAAAGCCACCGATGGACTCAGGAAGACATGCCGAGTCGAATGACATGCAATATGACCTCTTTCGACCAGCTTCGTGCATGAGTGGCTCTGACCTGACCTTGACCTGAGGTTAACACACTAAGCTAACAAACAGTATATCATTCGACGCGCCTAAGAATGGCAAACACAATGGTGCCAAAATCGCGGCCTTGCGGCCATTTTTGACATAGTTATTTACCAAAAACGGAATCCGTACCTTGGGACACTTGACCTGACCTCAGGGGTCATCGGTTGGCCTGAGACCTTAACCCTCGCCGGCACAGGGGGGGGTTGATGCAACCCCCCTAAGGTTTTTCGCAAATAACTCGCGTAAAAAGCGGCCGATCGCGACGAAACTTTTAGTACCCTCGCATTGATCAATTTTACACCTACCCTGAAAATTTCATGACCCTGACCAAAATGACCTTTGACCTGTAACCTCTTTTCCGAGACCATGTTTGGCCAGAATCGCGATTCGGCGTATGTCGGCTTGCATTAGCCGCGCGTTTGCAAGCTTTTCGTGGTTTCAAACGTTCAAACATGTGATTTGATGTTGCTCCCATGCATTAGGGTTGGTGCCAACGTCACCTGAAGGTCGGGTCAGGTCATTGACCTTTGGTGACCTCGGTTCACTTTTTCGAGTTTTACATGTTTCTAGGCTAGGTTTTTGGAGCTGAATTCGAATTTAGCAACCATTTGAACATTTACGAAGTAGTTTTGGTGCCTTCGTAACATGTTACGAAGCTGTCAGAGGCGGGTGACAGGTACTACGAATACCCGTCATGACCCCTACCGGTTGACCTGACCTGACCTGACCCAACCTGGTCTAAACGCTTAACGACATCATCTGTGATCAAAACTAACACGATATTCGTGATCAGCACCCCGGAAAACCCCTTAGCAGCCACACTTTACGACTTTTTAACAGGTCCCGATATTCCCGATTTTTGGGTCATTGACCTGACCTGGAAGGTCAACCGATGACCTAGGACCTTAAAATTGGGTATCATTGGCTTCCTCTCGTGACGGGCAACACGCTCGTTTTTTTCCGCGAAGCTCTAGCTCCATCAGGGGCCAAACCCGGGGGGGTCGTACCTAGGATACCAGATACCTAGGATACCTAGGGTCGTACCTTGTGCCGTCGAAGGACTCAAAATGGTCTGTGCCGGCGAGGGTTAAAATGGATACCAGTTGCTGTGTCTCGTAACGGCGAATGTGCTTTTTCCGCGAACCTCTAGCTTAACTAAGGGTGAAACGGCGAGGTAGTGTACCTGCACCCTCCTCACCTCGGCTGGGGAGTATGTAGAAGACCGCAGGTCCGCAGAGGGTTATCCCTCGCCGGACCAATTGGTTTTCTACGTACGCGGGGGTCGGTATGACCTCTTTAGCCGTTACGCACCTAATTGAGCTAGAGCCTCGCATAAAAAACGAGCGTGTGTGCCATTGCGAGACGCAGCGATTGGTGTCCGATTTTCAGGTCTCAGGTCAACCGGTGACCTCTGAGGTCAGTCAGGTAAGTGCCCCAAGGCACCGATTCCATTTTTGGTAAACAGCTTCGCCAAAAATGGTCACAGAGCCGCGAAAACGGCGCCATTGAGTTTTCCTTGCTCAAATGCGTCCAATGGTAGGTAGGTATACCTACTTTTTGCTCGGGTGAGGTCAACTTAAGGTGTCGACCTCGGGTGGAGGTCAGGTCAGAGCTCCTCAGGTCACGAAGCTGGTTGAAGGAGTTCATATTGCATAGCATTCGATTTGGCAGGTCTTCCCGAGTCCATCGATGGCTTTCCTCGCTGGCTCAATTTTGTCGGGAGCTATTGACGAAAAACTCCTATGACCCTGGTGACGTCATAAATGACGTCACGCAAGGTCAACGATGCAAAAGTGAGCATTAAACCGTGCAAGTAGTGCATGAAATCACTGCAGATGTCAATTGTCACATGAGGCCTACCGGGTCGATAGCTTTTCATCGTATGATTGACCAGTGTTCACATATGCTCGGTTGAGTTAGCTTAGCGCCCCGTGACCTGTTGATTTCAGGTTTATCCCACGCACCTGCGCGCCACAGGCAACGGCACGTGTGGCGCCTTTGGAAGGATTGGGGCCATCACCACCCCACTGATAGCCCAGGTAGGTACGGCCATGGCTCAGATGTCCGTCTTCATCCTCAGGATCCTCCTGTTCTCGTCATTCATGCCTGTGATCCGCACTTCGGTCTGGATGCTCATTGACATAGCGGAGGCATTCTTATGGAATAAATGACCCTGGTGTAACCGTTAGCGCGGCCCGGAAGCCAATCCCCGGGCTCTGGTTTCGCCCCTTGGAATGGCTGGCAGCACTTGTCTCCCAGGGGTACTGAATGAAGTGAACGTCTCAACTCCAGACGAGAATACAGAAGTCGAGCAAATGACATCCGCATAGCGTTGAATATAGAATAGGTGCTTGCTCAGTGCCCAGCGGCTTTCTGCTGAGTCGTAGCGAACAGGTGAACAGTGCTGAGTCTGACGGGCGACTCGTCTCCCCACAGGTGCTAATCCACAGCTCGGTGCGCCACACGGCCGCGGTATATGCCTCCTCGGCCGCGCTGGGGATAGCCGCCACACTGCTGCTGCCGTATGAGACGGCCGGCCGCGCCATGGTGCGGTAGGGAGCGGTCGATCCTAACCCACCCACGCACCGACAGGTGTGGGTGTATTCTCAACACCGGGAGACAGTGAGTTGCAATTTACGAGGTCTCCCCAGTCCCTGCATTTTGCAGGTTACGCAGAACTTAATCGTCAGGGAAAATATCGCCGGATCGTACAAACTCTGCCTGCCGCTAACTACCCCGTCCCCGACGACGTATCGTGTGTAAGACTGAACCCCATTTAAGCCAGTCCCCATGAACCAACTGCATAATTCAAAGAACATGAGTTCCAGGCCTGATTGCGTACCTATCTACGAAAACACTACAGCTGCTCGCTTTTGTAGTTTCCAGACATAACATTTTGCGATAAAATGTACAAAAGTGACCCGTGATTCGGTGAAATGCATTGACAGCATTGCTAATGCCTACTAGCATTGTTAAAGGGACCCTCCCACCTTCAAAAAAGTTTATGAATTGGCATGAAAGTGATGTCGCTCGGTTCAGAAAGAGCGAAAACGAATATCTACCAAATTTCACCGAAAAATATTCACCGGTTTTCAAGATATTAGACTTTTACTTTTGTTTACTTTTTTGGGATCTCCGCTGTTTCTAGCGACTTTATTTTAGAAGTGCGGCGTTTGCGGCAGATGTTGCGCGCAAATAGCATATACCACCGCGTGCTACAAAACGTTTTAGTCAAACATTAAAAAATCGTTACATATCTGCGCTGACGTCACACATTCAGAGGGGTATTCCTAAGCATTAGCCCCTCTGAATCAAAATGCTGCAATTTTGAAATTCAATATTTCCGATTTAAGGCATTTCTCGATGTTGTGAGTGCCGAAACCGGTAATTGTGAGCCAGGGACCCCATTTTGGCTATCTCAACTCAAATCTAATGTTAAGGTGGGAGAGTCCCTTTAAAGGGACTATCCCACCTTCTAAAATGTTGTTAAAACCAGTTAAATTGTGCCCGACTTTATAGATTGGATGACCAGGAACACGATTCTGGCATTTATTTTTCATTTAACATCTTAGGCTTCCCATATTCCAAACACAAACTTTCAAATATGTGACGTCACAGCCCAAAATTACCTCCTTCCCGAGGCCACATTACTGTCATAAAGCTGATTCTTTTTACTCTGTAGGCACCACAACAAAGTTCAGACCAAGTTTTAAGCGATTTTTCAACGAACAAACCCATTTAAATCAGAATGACTAAACGAGGTGACGTCACACTAACGGTCGCTCCATGTTGAAGATAGGGCCTTGCACAAGGCCCATTTTCAAATGAAGGGAACGAATTTCTTCAACACCAAGAGGCCGCGGGGGTTGCAACCTAGATAGATAGTGGTTTCTGAACCTCGCCGCAAACTTGGCTATCTCAACTCAAACTCCATGTTAAAGGTGGGATAGTCCCTTTAATGTATATTATCCATACATGAGAATCGCATGCATACATATTTATACACTTGAGTACGACCAAGGTCCAAAATACTCCTACGTTTTCATCGAGGCGATCTATTTCGGCGCGACTTTGTTCCTTGTTTTGTATAATGCATGTTTGTGTATACCCGATTATTTAAAATGCAAGAAATAAAATGCGAATAACGTGCGCCAGGAATCTTGTAAGAAATAGCCGAAAAACACAAATGTTAACTGGTGAGTTGCATTTTGAAACATGTTCGTCACTTCAATAAAATAACAGTATATCCAACGCGTGTATTGTATCGCACGCACCTATCAGTCATTTACAAAATGTGTTTCACTCCACTCGTTTTACATTACAGTTTCACAGCACCTTCTCAAACAAGGGTAAAAACTCTCGTTACAAACTTGCAGAGCGTCTCATTAAGAAACACAGGCAAAGTACAAGGATCGCCTGATGACCCAGAATCCCTCTCTCAGACAGTACAGCCTGCTGCAACCCGTCATAGCGCCAGGGCAACACAAAAGAACATTTACAAACGTTCAGCAACCCACGGGACCAGTGACAGCTCGCACAAGACTGTCCATTCTCGGTAACGAGCCTGCCTGTGGTATTCAATACCCTGTGCCTGTGAGCCTGTACCACATCTAGACATGTTACAACGCAACACTTTTTGATGCCAATACCAATTCAGAGGCCAGCTACACAAACGTATACAAATTATCAGAACGGCACACTTATTATGGGCGCAGAACCGGGCCGGCCCGTGTCAGAGACTGCCCTAGGGTTCTGACCTGTGTCTGACGTCGGTCAAAGGGTCTCTCCCCGTGTCCCGTCAGCAGGTCACGGCTCGTATCACACGACGGTGAGCGGATCCCGGTCGGCCTCTGACGTCACCAGCTCCACCTGTTCGGCCAGCAGCGCCTCCAGCCGGCCGGCCAGCCGCGCCAGAAAGCCTCGCTCCGTGTTACTGTGTTCGCACAGCACCACATGACTGCCGGCGTGCGTGGCATCCAGCACCTGACGGGGGAGGGGGTACGGTCACAGAGGGTAGCAGTAAGGCGACAGGACCGGTCACAGCAGGTCACAGTGGAGCGACGGGTGACTCGACTCTGGCCACTGATATGCAATGGTCGACGGTCGTACAACACTTCTAGAATTAACCCGCGCCCCGTTGGGCTCTGCCGAGCAACGCGCCCTGTTGGGGGGGGGGGGGGGCATTTTGGCCCCCTCTAAGATCTCGAGAACCACGCAACCTAGCGACAAGCGGCAAACGGTGTTGGATAGCCCTATCAGGGAACTACCCTGTGACCCAATTTTATTGACCTGGGTCAAACCGATGACGTCACAGGTCAGGTCAAAGGTCCAATTTTCACCGTTTACAGGCATTTCAAGAAATGCGTTGTAAAATCGAGTAAAATGCATTTCATTGAAAATCATCGATGGGGAAATGTTCTTCAAACACATATATTGCTATTTGAGGTCACTGATACCAGGTCAGGTCACAGAGGTCAGGTCACTGGGGGGTCACAATATGAAAGTGTCGTGTGATACATGTTTTATGGTCCATTTTACATGACAAATGCGATTATGTGGGTCAGGCAGCCTTTGGGGCCAGCTTAGGTCACGATTTGGTGAAGGTCAGGTCAAGGTCAGGTCAAGGTCAGGTCAAATTTCAAAGTTAATATTTTGCATAAAATGGGCATCGAATCGATGCAGCTCGTCACGGGGAGTTCAATGGTGGTCTTTGTTCTGCCGTACGTGGTCTAGAATCGCTAAAAATTGAGTTAAAAAATTTGACGTCATCATTTTTGAACAGTTTTTTTTTCGCTATAACTTGGCCAAAAAACGAGATATCGATCTGAAATTTGGTATGTATATAGAAGAGCGCAGGGACTATCACATATATTCCGGTTTTTCGAATTTCGGAACAAATTTTGATTTTTTTTTTAGTTTTTCTAAAATCTTTTTTTTTATTTTTTGGGGTCAAAAACCCAAAATTTTGAAAATCCGAGATAGCAGTTTTGTAGCGCCGCTTTTTGTCTACTAGACCACATTAAGAACTTTGAAATTTCTTGATAACTGTAGATTTGGTGAGCGTTTCAAGATTGCATGTTTTTTGCTCATTTTTGCTCGAACATGACCTCAGTTTGACCTCAATAACTCCTGACCTAAGGTGACCTAAGACTTGAAATTTAGTGTGAAGGTGTCAAATTGATGCCCGGGAAGGTACTGAAAATTTGGCGGCGCGCAGCGCCGCCGTTTTCTTGCTATTTAGGAAAAACCACAGGGGGGGGGGCCAAAATGGCCCCCAACGGGGCGAGGATTAACTACAACGGTGCAGTAACTGTACCTGCACTGTATTAGCTGTAGCAATATCTATACATTTTTCTATTATTTGCAACATTGTGACGGCGATGAGTAAGCGACCTCCGGACAGTATGCATACTGGGAAAATGTTGAGCCCGGCGACCCGTTGTCGTTTGGCAGTAGTCCGTACCTCGTGGTGTGACATTTCGCCGGTCAGCAGAAGGTCGGCCTGCTGACCGGCCAGTACGGAGCCGCCGGAGCCGGCACAGACCGCCACCGTCCGCACCGGCGAGTCTGAAAAACAACAAATACAGATACAGGAGGCAGTCCGCATCGGCAAGTCTGAAAAAGGACAGATACAGAGATACAGGGTTGTACGCACCGGCGAGTCTGAAAAAGGACAGATACAGAAACAAATACAGATACAGGCCGTAACAAATACCTACAGACCGTAATAATCGTATGCACCGGGAGTCTAAAAAAGCAAAAAAAAAACAGATATAACGCGGATATAGGTACGCAGAACCATAGAGATCTTATATACATAGAGATGACATGCACTTAAAATCGTGGCGATTCAGTGGGTCTTTTTAAGCAACTTATTTTTAGCCAGTAGCGTGCCAATATGGCTGAGGCATTGTTGGCCTGAAGAAATTATTACGTAGCGCGCGAAGCAGGCGTAGTCTTTCGTAGATTAACAGAAATTTCTGAGTATGAGCGGCCGGCCGGCCGTGGTTACGCTTTTGCGAGGCTTATATCTCAGCAACCACTTGACCGATTTACATTCGATGATTTTTCTAGGGTAGCTTCATTCCTTCTACCAAGTATTGAAATATTCTCGATGCATGTGGGTGACCGCTTATGCACGTGCCACGTGCAAAACGAAGAGGTGTCAGTTTTGCAATTGTTGCAATATCTTGGTAACTAATTGGCCGATTGCGCTGAAAGTTGGTATGTATGTAGGCACCCACTAGGCATTGCATATCCATGTGCCACAGTTGGGGTGCTACTGCACGTGCGCACGTGCAGGGGTCGATTCCAGATCTCGAGAACGGCTGAACCGATTGTGCTGAAATTTGGTACATGGTTAGGGACCAGTTAGTAGGGTGCCGTGCAAAAGTCAGTTGTGACCCATTTTGCACGTGTGCACGTGCAGGGTGCCGCTTCCAGATCTCGAGAACGGCTAGGCCGATTGCGCTCAAATTTGGCACATCGCTAGGGACCGGTTAGTAGGGTGCACACCCCCCACTAACTTGTGCACTGCACCGGGTGCAGTGCACAAGTTAGTGGGGGGTGTCCCTTGCAAATTCGCTTGTCCAAGGCCCACCCTCTCGCTCGCTCCGTTGGTCGCCCCAAAAGGCGTTTTCCTGGTTAAAAATATTGCTGTTCTTTCCTGGCTGATTTCATTCCTGAGGTAAGCAATGAAATTTGTAACATGATTTCATTTTGTGTTTTTATTGAATTCCTTAAAAGTTCGCCTAAAAACATTCTCTCTCATTCAGCCTCTCATCAACCCGGCAGGCGGTGGACCTCCCGGCCACCTTCCGCGCGGTGGGGGAGGGGGTATTTTTTGCCCCCCTCCCGTATCTCCGAAACTACTGGACGGATCCGTAACATTCAAACGATGTTCGATAGCCCTGTCAAATTTGTCGACGGAACTCCAATTTCATTGACCTCGGGGTCACCGATGACGTCACAGGTCAGGTCAAAGATAAAATGTTTCGCGTACGTTAAAAATAGGGCGTACGTTGGCTAGTATGTGTTGCCATTAGAGGTCACTGATAATACCATGTCAGGTCACAGGTCAGGTCACCAAGGGTCAGCACATGAACCAACTTTACTATTTACTAGGGTTGTGCGATGCATGTTTTATGGCCCCCCTGGCATGGTCCCCCCCCAAAAAAAGGTTACAGGTCTAAGGTCATTTGGGTCAGGTTCATGGAATTTTCAGGGTAGGTTCCTTGAGATTTGGTCAAGTTTGGCGCTTTCGGTCAACCGTCGTGAAAACGGCTGTTCTGAACCTTTCTGAGCACGGTGCAAGCTCAAATATACATATGTTGCATGTTCCCATTCAATGATACATTAACCCTCGCCGGACCTATTGGTTTTCTACATACGCGCCGGCCGAGGGGGGGGGGCGGGTACGACCCCCCCCCCCTCGCCGTTTCGCCCCTGGTGGAGCTAGCGCGTCGCGGAAAAAACGAGCGTGTGCGCCATTACGAGACGCAGAGATTGGTACCCGATGTTAAGGTCCTAGGTCAACCGGTGACCTCTGAGGTCAGGTCAAGTGCCCCAAGATACGGTTCAGTTTTTGGTGAATAACTTCGCAAAAAACGGCCGCAGAGCGCCGATTTTGGCAGCATCGTGTTCACCTCGCTCAGTCGCGTCGAATGACATACTTTTTGTTCGGGTCAGGTCAACTTGGGGTGTTGACCTCGGGTCAAGGGCAGGTCAGCTCCCCGAGATCACGAAGCTGGTTGAAAGAGGTCATGTTACATATTACTCGAATCGGCAGGTCTTCTGGAGTTTATTGGTGGCTTTCCCGACTCGCTAACTCCATTTGATGGAGAGTTATTGATGAAAAACTCTAATGACCCAAGTATATAACTGCAATTTGAAAACCGTAAGCCTCATGCTAATAATTATATTCGAAATAGGGCCAGAAAATAAGACATGTTGGCCAAACTGACAAACTGACTTTTGTCAAACCGTCTTACGGTTTTCATTGCAGTAATATATGTAATCATGAGCCTCAAAACCGCGCTTTCTTTTATCAATGACCCAAATGACCATAAATGACGCCACGCAATGTCAACAATGCAAAAGTGAAGCATCGGACCTTGCAAGGCGTGCAAGAAATCACGATTCCATGTGCTGGAGACAGTTTGAGATAGTTCTCGGCGCTAACATAGCAGTTTTCATTTTTCCCCATTGACTTATACCTAATGGTGAGGTCACGTGGCCGACCTGTCCTCATGTGATTTTTAGGGAAAATCCGAGATATATGTACAAGTTATGAGACCTCTGCATGATACTACATCCTGTAAGTTTCATCTCCCTGTGAAAGTTCCTCTGGCACTGACGGCGTTGCGAAGTTGCGACATCTGAGGACCATGCAGAGGTTCACTTATGACGTGATAGGTCAGTGACCTGACCTGACCTGAAAATGCGGTTGGTGTCACAAGATGCGGCTTGGATCAAAGGTATGCCAAGTTTCAGCTCTCTATCGCCTGCGTGTTCGGAGCTATCGTGAAAAACCCTATAGGGAGGCGGCACCCCCCCCCCCCCCGTCGGACGGCGAGGGTTAATGATACATGCAGTACCTGATACGAGCATAAGGTTAAACATGCCTAATTTCATTTCAAAAATAACGCTCGAAAGCGTCACAGCTAGACAAAAAAGAAAAACTGTACTTAAAAATAAGCGGATGTGAACACAATCTCCTTGACCGAATCCTTACAAAATGCAAGTCACGGGCCATGACACCCCAGAAAACCTTGCTTAAAAAGACCCACTGAATCGCCACGAAATCAAGTGCTTTAACATAGGCGTGTCATCTCTATGTATATAAGATCAAGGCCATATTATAAGATCTCTATGCGCAGAACCACATAAGCAAAAGCGAGTCTGAAAAAGAACAACATCAATTATATAACTATCCAAACCGAACAACACCGATACTAGCTATAGCTTTCAGCACCGGAGAGTGCGAAAAAAACAATGACATCAACAGTACACCACTCTGACGTTTCAGAACTCGGCCCTAACGCGCTGAACATGACGTAAAATTCAACTGCGTCTGCGTCCAGTTGGACCGAGGACCAGCAGTGCTTCACACCGCTTAACCCGCGCTCAAGTGTGTGGGGGTGTTTGAACACCCCCCCCTGCGGTTTTTTGGTATACCTTACCGGGCATCCTTTCCCCATCTTCCCTGAAAATTTTAGACCCAGGTCACCTCAGGTCAGGTCACCAGGTCAATCGAAGTGACCCAACCTCCAAAAAACTTTGGGGTCCAGCCACGGCCATAGTGGTTGACAGAAAGTTTTGAAACTTTCAGGACTTCAATAACTCATTGGTACAAACAATTCGTATATCTCAGAATTTTGATATCGGTGATCTCGGGTCAGGCCATTTTTTGGGTGCCTCCATTATATACGTAAACCTATGGGGATAAGGCGGTATCTACGATGTTTCATAGCTACTGGCTAGGAAACGTTGATAAGTTGTGTTAGATGTGTTTTCATAAAAGGAGAGGCGGCTACAAGACTATTTTATGATCTTGACCTTTCAAGGTCATATTAGGTCATCTGGTCTGAACGGTACTGCATAGGCAGATATTGGTGTATTGGACCTCTGGACCACGAATAATGACCTAAGCACAAATCCTACATTTGTGTCCTGTCGCCAGTTATATTGGCTCTTCTCACCTAGTTGGATTTTACTCTCACTTCATTATTTTACGAAATAACGCAGATTTGAAGAAGTGACATTTTCAAAACATTTTTTTTTCATTGACCTCTGGTGACCTCAATATTGACCTGAGGTAAAAAATGACTGAAGAAAATTCTTCATGATTTTTGACGAGCTTTCCATTGCTTTTTTCCGTTTCTTTCTACGATGCCTAGGAGCCGAGTTAGTGGGGGGGGGGGGTGTTCTACCCCCCCCCCCCCACACACACACACCAGGTCGTGGAAAATCCAGACTGACACTGGGGCGCGGGTTAATTAGAAATTGTTATTGCAGCCAGAGTTTTATATGATAGCCACGTTACAATAAAACATCGCCTTATTGCATTAACCATTTAAAATAACAAATGCCTTTAGTAAGGTTAGTTCATTTTACGGTAAAAATTATGTGTCAAAAGTTGCCGTTACCCACTGCGACTTTCTACAAGCACGACACAATGAAACAAAGCACAGACCTTTCATTACTACATATCTAGGAATGAGGTGGTCTATGAGCAAACCCAAGTCAATTATGCTATGCAATATGCACGGTCGAGTCAGAAACGTGTCCGCCGTGCCGGGTGACCGGGCGCCGTGAGGGGGAGGGAGTGATTGACAATCAGCCACTGACGACTGACTGTCAGCAGTGGGGGAGGGGAGGGACGACTGCCTGTCGGTGAGGGGACGAGACTGACTGACGTCTGTCTGCCCGTGAGGGAGAGGAGTGGGTGGGCCGGAGGGGCTGACAGCTGTCTGTCAGCGGTGGAGGGGAGTGGCGACTCCCCGTCACTCTGGGGAGGGAGCGGCTGACACGGACGTCTGCCGTTCGGTACACAGGTGACTGACAACTCTCCGTCAGTGACTGACCTTTGGGCTTGCCGACGGCCTCTGCCAGACGGACATGCTGCAGCTTCAGGTGCTTCTTGATGGCCTGCACGGCCTCGCTGAGGGAGAGCTTGTTCTCCAGCTCGGCCAGCCGCCCGGAGCCGCGGCTGGGCTCCGGCAGCTGGGAAGGCGCGCGGGTGACCGATCAGTGGCTCAGCCACCGACATAACACAACAGACAGCGCGGCATTCGACATAGCACTAACGCATCAACTGAGCACAGCACCAACCAACCGACACACTAACTAGGCATAGCACAAACATCACATTACCAAAGCATCACATTAGTACCATAAAAAACTTCTGCGTAATACTTAGAAAGGAAATGGGAAGAAAATAATCTAAGTAACGAATGCAAATGTTTGGTAGCCCACACGTGTCACTGACTGAGGTGCAGTTCCCATTGTGGAATGATTGCTGCAGGTGCACCACACAGCCAGCTCACCGTGGGGACTTATGCCATCCTAGCACGCATTAAGTGGCAAGTTAAAGTATTTCGATTTCCACTTTTTTGTTATTCATTCCACGTAGAATTGTCCAGCGCATCCGAATCACACCTTAAATCGTCTGTAAAATGATTGTGTATGCCTCAAAAAACCTCTCAAAGTGTAGCTTCGTCCTGACCAGCGTCGTGCTACCTGCATACAGCGAAAAAGCACACTACAATAAAACGCCCTCTCACTCGTTTCCCTGAACAGCAGGTTATAGTTGCGACATGTTTTCATTATCTTTGACTTATAAGGAAGATGATGGTATGCACGAAAATTTCCAAAATTCATCCAAATGTATAATTTTTGACCGAAATGCTAAAAATGTTAAAATGCTTCTTGATTCAGAGAGTTGACAAGCAAACTATTGCCTTACAAAGTTTGATACGCGTTGGTACGCGTGGAAATGTATATCAAAATGTTCTCCAATAATTTCTGCATCGGGGGCAGCTCTCATTTTTTGCCGAAATTTGCCTAAACCAGTCACTATGAGACGCCAAAGCAGACGGTGCCGCGTGGTTTCTTACGCCCCGCCGGGCCGCGCCGCGGCGGGTTACCCGACCGCAGCACACCGCCCGGGGGTTTCCGGTCAGTATAGGAGTTGGGAGGAGGGAGGAAGGGGGTGATACCATGTTGACATTATTTTTCTATCGCCAAATGTTCTTTTTGAACAAAACAACAACACCCTTGCAACGCTGCGTCCATTTTATTGGCTATCGCCGCCAATGTTCACCTTATTGGACTTACCTACTGGTGTTCCTAATGAATTTCCTACCGGGTGTTCAAATTACCTACCTAGGACTTACCTAGGTACAGTACAGAACTTTGATATATGTAAATCGAAAAATGCTGTAACTTTGTAAAGTGAGGTTGGAGGTTTTTGGGGTGCTAATCACGAATTTCAAGCTAGTTTTGATCAAGGATGATGTTTTCATGCTAGGCCGGGTCAGGTCAGGCCCGACCAGTAGGTGTCTTGCCGGCTATCCATAGAAGGTAGGCGTCGATTACCTTTGACGGCTTCGTAGCATGTTCCGTTGGGCACAAAAACTACTTAAATCTTCAAATGGGTGTTAAGTTCGAAATAAGCTCCAAGCACTTATCTAGAAAAATCGTATAACTTGAAAAAGTCAACTAAGGTCATCTAAGGTAAATGACCTTGATTTCACCGTAACGTGACCTTAAAATGCAGAGAACAAACAGCATTTCATACCTTGGAGAGTTAACAATCACAACAAGACTGAAAACGCGCCGATAATGTGCGCTGATAAGCGCCAAATCGATACCAGCCTGACATGGTCTGGTGAAACAGGTCACAGGTCAAATTTTTATTAAGGTCAAGGTCATGAAATTTCAAGTGTGTGAGTAACATTGATCGAATCGAAGGTATAGAAAGTTTTGTCGTGATCCGCCACGTTTTGCTTGAGTTAGTATGCGAAAAGTCGAGGACAGAAGTCTGTGCGACCCCCTCCCCCTTTAAGTGCAAGTACTAACAAAGTGCAAAGGTTAAGCCCGAAATGCCTTTTGGTGATTGGGCTAGACATGAACAAATATCTACTTCTAAAACGATTGTAGTTTCGTTCTACTTTTTTAACGCTTCCACGCCCACGATGCATTGCTAGCCGAAAACGCTTCAGTGCTAAGTCTGTGGGGAGGGGGCGGGGGAGGGATGGGGTCAAGCAGGAGAGCCAACCATGTTGTCAGGGATCATACACCCTAAGCCTAACCATTTGAAGGTGAAATAAAATTAGTTAAGGTAGCGGAGGATGCGATATAAATAAATTCGTGCTAGGATCGATAAAAACCCCACAGTGCAGCTGCGCCGCCATTGTGGTCCCCAGTCTGTCCTCACCTGTTCGGCCGTCGTGAGTCGAGTGGCGGCCGAGGTGAGTCCCGCGGAGCCGAGGAACGCTGTCAGGGTCGCCAGGTGTCTCCGTGGAGTGCTGACGACCAGATGAAGCCGCGGCTGGGGGCCGCTCGTCAGCGGACTGCCCAGCGTGCGCACGTCCAGCACCACGTCCTGATACCTGGCGCACGGGCAAAGCGTGATCGGTCACAGCGTCTACGGTCATAGTGTATACGGTCACAGTGTATACGGTCACAGTGTATACGGTCAGTGTATACGGTCACAGCGTAATACGGTCAAAGCGTACACGGTCAGAGCGTAATACGGTCAGAGCGTGCGTACACGACCACAGCGCAGCAAAATTATAGCGTATACAGCCACAGCTTATACGGTAACAAACAACTACCTAAAACAATACTAAATTCCAGTTGCGCCACATCAGTATCCCGTTTGAAGACTCCTTTCATCTAGCATTGAGCCTGTCGGCTGTCACGAACGATCATGTACCGAATGAACGAAAAAGAGCGCAACCCGGTCTCATTACGTGCCTTGGTATATTCCTAAGATCTTTACACAACGCATGAGGTAGTTGGCTGACAAAGGCACCCGCTGATAGTACTGAGCTAATCGTCACCGTCTTATAACGGTCACCCTCGCAGCCGGTACTGACCTAGCCTCTACGGAGGCGCCGGGCAGCTGTCGGCACAGCTCGTGCAGGTCGTCCACCCAGTCGAGCTGGCGCTGCGGACCAGCCGGCAGCGCCACCGCCAGCTGAACGCTCGGCTCCGGCGCCAGGCTGGGCGTCAGGGGCGTCACTCGGGCAGGTCCTGGGAAGACGGGGGGGGGGGGGGTCAGAGGCGGGCTGACGGGACGGGGAAGACGAGAACATGGAGATGAAAGTGATGGGAGATATAGAGCGACATATTTCTGACGAAAAAGACGGCAATTTTGTGGATATTGTAAGCGTAAAACGCATTCGTGGGTATTTTGCGCACACATATGGCTATAGTAAGGTCGGTAGCAGTGCGCCCAGACGCACCGAACGCCTCGCAGAGCCAGTCGTTGACGCCGCCGTCCAGAGCGTCGTAGCAGGTGTGGGGCGAGTACACGGCGATACGGTTTTCCACACAGGTAACGGCGATACGCTCCTGTGGACAAAACAAACGGCACAGGTGACGGATGAAATAAACGGCACGACAGACATATGACGAAAGAAACAAACTGCACGACCGACAGGCGATGGACTAAACGAGCAGCACATCAGAAAACAGAACAGATAAACAAACAGTACAACTTAACATTTACCAGTGTGACCAGGGATGCGGAGCCGTGGAATGCGGACAGCTTCGGCTCCGGCTCCGGCTTCGGATAAATAAAATCGGCTCCGGCTCCGACTCTGGCTCCGGGTGAAATGTTATGGCGGCTCCGTCTCCGGCTCCGGCTCCAGGCAAAAATGTGCCGGTTCCGGCTCCGCACCCTGAGTGTGACATTATTGACCGCCACGCCACCTGTAAACCCCACAGCCGCGCTGGCCCAAACGACAGCAGCCTACCTTCCACGATTTGGAGAAGGCCAGCCGCTTCAGAGGCCGGAAGATGGGCGGGTGATAGCTGAGGATCAGGTCGACCTTCCGCTGCACCGCCTCGGCCATCACGTCCTCGGTCAGGTCGTTGGTCAGCAGCATCCTCTGAGGCACGGCAGACAGAGATCGACCATCAGAGATCGGGGCTGCTACATGTTCCATCGCATATCAGCGATACAACCCGTCTGACAGTCACAGCATTTGAAACAGCTGTGTAAACCTAGCACTGAGCCGTGAGCACTCTGTTTTGTGTTTTCCTTACGTCTTTCTACGGCTTATGATCTTATTGTAAGTTATTGTGTAATTTTTGTCTAGAATAAATTTAATTTTTCTTTTAGAGAAAACCACCACTTGATTAAAGTTGAGGCCGAATAAATTACTTTTGTAAGCATATGACTTAACATTAACTTGAGAAGGCAAATAAATAAATAAAAGCAAATTGCAAATCATTATGCTTATAATAATAATTATGAATACATATATGCTGATCAGGGAAGAACCACTACCAAATTTTTCTGCCATAGATTATACTGAACCTCTATTATACATTATATAAAATAATATTTGTGAAGTGTCAAATTTCAGCAGCGATTACCTGAACAAGTTTGGGTGGCGATGGTTCGACGAGTAGTCCGACATTGTCCCACTTTTCGGCGAGTCGGCTGGGCGCGAACAGTTCCAGTCGCGAGATGACCTCCGGGAGCTCGAGGCCCAGTCGGGCAGGCTGGCCGGCCATGTCACTCACTAGCGAGGCAGTGGCGCAACACCACTAAAACTCGCCTGCAAATGGCAATTTTATAACCGGTCAAACCTTCATACACCAATGGCCATACTTCAATGCATCTTACTTCGTAATCCCTACCATCTGGTGGCACTTTCAGTATCCATGCATTGTTTATTGATTCCAACTACGTACCTACTCACTCTGTCTGTGATAAGAATTTAACCCTCGCCCTGGCGGGGGGGGGGGGGGGGGTCGATGCGACCCCCCCAAGGTTTTTCGAAAATAGCGTAAAAACGGCGGTGCGCGCCGCCAAATTTGGCACAGCCTATGGGGCAACCTTTTTACATATGACCTGAAAATTTCAGGTCCGGGTGACCTTGGGTCAGGTCACCAGGTCAGAAAAACCGGTACAAGGTCATGGGGCCGTTGGGCAAGGCAGCCGGCTGCTCCGTGCACCGTCTTTCTCCCGTGAAGTTCCGACCGGTGAGCGGCCCAGAGCTGGATCTGCCGGACAACACATCACCGACCTCAGCAGCGACCAAGTCCTGCCGTATCAGCTCACTAGAGCAGTGCGGACGGGCAACATCTCCGCAAAGAAGGCCTGCAAGAAAATCGGTCCCCTGAACCATACAAGGTAGGCAAATGCTAATTCAGTTGAATTCAGTTTGATATTGAATGGCAAAGATGCATCTTTTCTGTGTAACCGTTGTCTAAATAACCGCAGGTTGTTTGAAAAGACAAACACTATTCGTTAGAATTGTGTTTTTCTATTGAAAAACAACCGGAGCGGTCCTTCTCCGGGCTATGTTTTGCATGTCTGGCCGCGAATTGGGGCAACTTGGGTCAGGCCTAAACTTGTGGCTCGATTTTCTTAAAAATTTCAGTGTATGGGCTCCCGCAGGCGATCTACCTGATGGCTTCGGTCGCTACTCGCTTAAAACCTCGTGGCACGTGGCACGTGCGATTCCATTTTCCCCATGTTAAGTCAATGGGGTTTTGGACACTTTTTGCGCGATCGCGAATAGCGGGAAAACGAGCCAAGGAAGAGGTGGTTTTCTTCCCAGCATTTTATGGCAAACACGTTTGGGTACACGCTAGTGTGCGCCGTATACCCCTCAGAACTTCGTAACGTGACTTTGCACGAGGTCAAAGTTGAACTTTTTTCGCTCCCCATGTTAAGTCAATGGGCATTTTTGCAGAGACTTTTTCATTCGCTCATTGTACAAAATTATATGATACGATTTTGTTTAAACTTCCAGGACTTGTTGAGAAAAGACCATAGAACATGTTGTTATGCTTCTTTAAGCTGTGCAAATTCGTTTGTTCTTTTTAGGCTCGTTTAAAAATGAAAAATTTTAACATGGAAAGTCAATGGGAGCGTCTTTGCTGCTTAATAACTTTTTACAGTTGAGATATATTTATGTGAAAAGTTGATAGGTTATACAACTTTTGATGCTCTTTCCAATGATATATACAACTTTATTGCACGTGGTGCCGTTTTTGAGAAATATAGTAAAAAAGCACGACATTACCGAGATTTGAGCTCAGACCTATATCGTTACGGTGTCAGGCGGACACGAGGACAGGTGGCGCCGCCGCCGCCCGCATAGCGGCGGGAATGTGAACTAACCTGTTTACCATCTATGGTATGGTACCATCGGGGGACCGGCCGCCGTCGGCACCATTTCGGGACTTTGCATCGCAATAAAAGGCTTATTTACAATTGAAAATGGACTAGCGAGAGTCGTTATGGAATCAGAATTTGATGCTCTACAAAACTAGGCTATTTTCATTGTGATGGCATCACAGACTACACCGCTAAACCCAATAAAGCAGATTTATGTCGCGTCATCGATGATTACATATAATGTATCATTCTTTGATATATATGTAGTCGGGTCTTTCAGCTGCGTCCCTCCCCTCCCTCGCCGCGCCGGCGGGTCGGCCATCCGTGGCTTGCCGCCCGCCGGCTGCTGGCCGGTCAGCTGGCCGGTCAGCTGGTCGCCCGCGGCTGTCGGTGCAGTGCGGGATGCCTACTTGCGGGGGGGGGGGGGGCCGTCGTGGCGGCGGCCCGGGTGGACTGGGCGAGCAGTGAGTTGGGGAGCGCTGCGCTGTCGGTGCTCTAGTTTGTATTGCGTTCGCATGATACGGCTTGAGCCAATACAGAGTGAACTGATTGAGCTGAGCAAGTCTTTACATACATTGAAAAGTAAAGCACTTTTTACTGCATCTACGGTGAGATGCTAGATAAAATTTATGGTCTACCTAATGGTACCCATTACTTAACAATTAAGTGAATCATTTCGTCGCTAAACTCTCGTAAATTCGTATGTCCGCCTCACTATGGAGTTTGGACCGTAACGTATGGCCTTTGCTCAGACAGTATACGAACAGGTGACGGGGATACCTCTAATAGAAGGATGCGACACGATTTTACTGCTAAATAGCGGCCGGCCGCCGTGGGGACGTTTTTGTACGACTTATATCTCGGCAACCACTGGGCTGATACACGTGCGGTTTTTTTGTGTGGGGTAGCTTTTTCCCTTCTTTCACATAGTGTGCTACTCTCGATGCATATGGGTGACCCCTAACGCACGTTCCACGTGCAAAGCCAAGAGGTGCCTGTTTTGTAATAAGCGCAATAGCTCGCGGTAATTACTGGGCCGATTGCGCTAAAACTTGGCATGGAGGTAGACACTTTCCAGGCGATGCATTTCCATGTGTCTTGGTAGGGGTGCAACTGCACGTGCGCACGTGCAGGGTGACGCTTCCAGATCTCGAGAACGGCTGGACCGATTGTGTTCAAATTTGGCATAACGCTTGATACCGATCAGTAGGTTGCAGTCATTTAGTATGTATTTCCATGTGCCACGATTGGGGTGCAACTGCACGTGCGCACGTGCAGGGTGACGCTTCCAGATCTCGAGAACGGCCGGGCCGATTGAGTTCAAATTTGGTACACCGCTAGAGACCGATTAGTAGGGTGCCGTGCGCAAGTCAGTTTGGACCCATCTTGCACGTGCGCACGTGCAGGGTGACGCTTCCAGATTTCAAGAACGGCTGGACCGATTGCACTCAAATTCGGCAAACATCTAGAGATCGATCAGTAGGGTGCCGTGCACAAGTCAGTTAGTATGTATTTCCATGTGTCACGGTTGAGATGCAACTGCACGTGCGCACGTGGAGGGGTCGTTTCAAGATCTTGAAAACGGCTGGGCCGATTGAGCTCGAATTTGGTACACCGCTAGGGACCGGCGAATAGGGTCCCATGCACAATGCAATTGGACACAGCTTGCACGTGCGCACGTGCAGGGTGACGCTTCCAGATCTCGAAAATGGCCGAGCCGATTACACTCAAATTTGGCACACCGCTATAGATCAGCGAGTAGGGTGCCGTGCACGTCAGTTTGTAACACACCGACTCCGGTCTGCACGTGCAAGGCTCATCCTCTCGTTTGGCGGCGGGCGTTTTTGCTGCGTTTACAAAGGTGCTTGCTCAAACAACCTGCGGTCCCGCGATGCGGAGCCCAGCATCGCAGATGCTGGTAACCGCAGGTTGTTTGAAAAGACAAACACTATTCGTTAGAATTGTGTTTTTCTATTGAAAAACAACCGGAGCGGTCCTTCTCCGGGCTATGTTTTGCAAGTCTGGCAGCGAATCGAGACATTTTGGGTGGGGCCTAAACGTGCATTGCGATTTTCGTAAAAATTTCAGTGTATGGGCTCTCGGGGGCGATCTACCTGATGGCACCGGTCGCTACTCGCTTAAAACCTCGTGGCACGTGGCACGTGCGATTCCATTTTTCCCATAGTAAGTCAATGGGGGTTTGGGACACTTTTTGCGCAATCGCGAATAGCGGGAAAACGAGCCAAGGAAGAGGTGGTTTTCTTCCCAGCATTTTATGGCAAACACGTTTGGGTACACGCTAGTGTGCGCCGTATACCCCTCAGAACTTCGTAACGTGTCTTTGCACGAGGTCAAAGTTGAACTTTTTTCGCTCCCCATGTTAAATCAATGGGCGTTTTTGCAGAGGCATTTTCATTCGCTCATTGTACAAAATTATATGATACGATTTTGTTTAAACTTTCAGGACTTGTTGAGAAAAGACCATAGAATATGTTGTTATGCTTCGTTAAGCTGTCAGAATTCGTTTGTTCTTTTTGAGCTCGTTTAAAGAAGAATTTTTTTAACATGCAAAGTCAATGGGAGCGTCTTTGCTGCTTTATAACTTTTTACGTTATAGATATATTTAAGTGAAAAGTTGATAGGTTATACAACTTTTGATGCTCTTTCCAATGATATATAGAACGTTATTGCACGTTGTGCCGTTTTCCAGGTGTTGTCCATCTGAACTTGTCAGTCACGTGACCCATTTGACCTTCGGATCCAATTCTCGTAGTCAATTCTGGCGCTTTTGTTACCATAGCGAATTATGTAACACCGTGTTCACAGTTTACTGACGACGAAGGTCCTGCTTAATCTGGCCAATGGCGTTCGAGAACTGCGGCCAAGCCCCGCTGATCTTCAACGTGATTGGTCGGTGGGCGTATAGAATCTCCGTCGTCAGGGAGACTGCGAACACGGGGTAAACCAAGGGGTAAACAATCTGTGCGTGTGGAATGGGGAGTGGTGAATGTGCAGGGGCGATGATAGCGCTGATGTCGATTTTTATTTATACTTTTATCCTTATTATACATTCTGATCATTTTTTACGTTCAGGAGTTTTCTCTGTTGATTTAACATAAAAAACGGTGTGTTTCACTGTTATTGCCAAGTGCCATATTGATATTGAAATTGGGGTACAATTCAACATTCACTCAGTTGGGGAAACTACGAGGAGCCAAACAAAAATTGGATTAGCCAATCAGCGGCTGGAGTGGGCGGGGCTTTAGCATTCAAATGAAAAGATAAGGCATAAGAATGTTTTTTAACCACGCAAGGCCTACACTCACCCGGTGCATAATTAACTGGCGGCTCTAAATCGCAGAGTTACAACGCAAGGTCAAACCGTGATTGGTCCGTGATTGGCAAATATGGCGGATTGAAACGGACGCGCCACAAAATGTAAGCAGTACCGTGGTTTAAAAATGTCATTATTTTTATTATTTTGTTTATGGTTTTTTAAATTGTAGTTAAGTTATTATTATAGAATTAAATATTTTTGTTTATTGTAATTAAATTAAATCTTTGAACAATTTTCTTTTATAAAACCAATCCATTTATTGAATGGCCAGCTGATTGCGACGCCCAGAACCTGCAGAAAAGCCGTTTTCCTATCGCCATTTTCGAGTCAATTCGCCAAATTTTATCAAATCACACCAATTGCTAGTGAAAAATGGAAGCCTTTTCTCTCCAATAAGTGGACGCGATACCGCAAGTACCGGCTTGTCATACCGTTTTTCACTCTCAGTAGCGGGGGCTGCATTTATGCCCATATATGGTCATCAAAAGTCCATTTATTGACCAATCCATTTTTTGACGTTCACCTCGTAGTTTCCCCAACTGCACTGGTTTTCTATGGCCTGTTGTGCATCATATTATTGGTAATGTGAATATAGGTACTCCATACACTGCTACTTTTGGGTACATATAAATGTTTGACCTGATTTTAGTTCACTTCACCTTATTTTTTTTGCAGGAACAGTTATCACACCATTATTGTGCAAAAAATAAGGGTGGTTTAACGCGGCACTCTGTCAGCCACTTTTGGCTTCCATAGACATCAACAAGCCTATACCTCCAACACTACCAGAGGTTGATGCTAGCTCCACGGAATGCGCTGGCAGCTGCTGGCAGCGTGCCCATGAAACACAGCCAGGGGTTTCCTCTGTAAAGTCATTATTGTCTAGGTACATGGGCCTTTAGCAATTGTTAACAGCTATAAAAATTGGAATTAGAAATGTTCAGGTATTATGAGCATCAGCTAAACAGGGAAGCATATTTGGCTACAGCCCATCTTGCAACGCCTCAATGAAATTTAACGAGAAACTTAAATTGAGGGAGCAGCTACATAACTGAGGTAAAGCCCATAAATCCTTGTGGATTTACCTACATACCTGAAGTAAATCCACAAGGCACCTTGAGTTCAAACTATGAAGTGACTCCAAGCGAAATATAGCAGAAATTGGGACTTAAATGAGCTTAGAAATAATATGCTTAGTTCATTTGAAATGTATTGTTACCCCCTTTCTAACCATGCATATTTTTGTGTCTTGTGAGGTCTCATATAGCAATAAAAATAGAAAAGTTATACAAGAGCAGTGACATGCATAGTTTGCTTGTGTTGTCACAACTTTGTACAATATTTCCAGCTTTATAATATGCAGTTATCAGTCACATTGGGCATCACACATGTATTTTTTTTTCCTGCAGGAGGGAAGACACAGGAGGGAACTAGTGACTCATGTTTTTGCTTCTATCGCTTCACCCCTGGGGAATCAGTTCCTACACTCCTTGAATATAATGGTCACCAAGGGGTGCTGTCCTGACACGTTCACTTTCTGTTGAGAAGGTTAGAACAAACACCATGTGTGTCATTTAGTTGCATATATAATACTTCAATGTTAAGTCTGCATAAAGCCTGGAGTCTGTAGCCACTCTTAATCCTAGGTTGTCGTGACCTTAATCTAGCCTGGGTGGATATTTTGCTGTGCTAAAAGCACGGACTCCGCTACGCCCCAGTGCGGCGGCCGGGGCGCCTCCCCTGGAAGAAGACGGCGCCGGGGAGGGGATGGACACTGTTACACTTGCGGTTTTTTGTGTGGGGTAGCGTATACCCTTCTTACAGGTATTTACTATTGACAATGCATGCGGGTGACCTCCACTGCACGTGACACGTGTAAAACAGAGAGGTGTCATTTTTGTTGTAATGACAATAGCACGGTACAACTTGATTGTAATGACAATAACTACATTATAAAAAGGATGTAGGCACCCACCGGGCAATGTGTTTAAATGTGTCACGGTTGGGGTGCAACTGCACGTGCACATGTGCAGGGTGACGCTTCCAGATGTCGAGAACGGCCGGGCCGATTGTGCTCAGATTTGGCACATCGCTAGAGACCGGTTAGTAGGGTGCCGTGCGCAAGTGGGAACTGAAAATGTCTAAAATAGAGATGTTGCAGCTTGAAGGAAATGCAATCAAACTGTCAATCATACAGTGATACTGTTTTTTTTTTTTTACAGGAGACAAGATTGAAGTGCAGCCAACACTGCATGGTGCTTCTCACAAGAGCTGACCCATTGCTGTTTTTCAACTCTTCTGGAAAAGGTAATATTGGCAGATACTTACATTGTTTCACAATCTACGTTCTGGTATGGGTCTCCCCTCCGCGGACCATCTGGTGGGACCATCAACCGCTGGGACACGACCCAGCGGTTGTAGTGGTCTACTATTCATCTATAAATCTTAAAAAGTCCGCCGCCGTCGGGGTTACGCTTAAAAAGGCTTTATGCGGCGCCGTCGATTGACGCACGAGGGTGAAATTTTCACGGCTCGTGGGTCGCGTCATTCAACAGGTCGTATTAAATTTTGGGCACGATGCGGCCGGGGGTGCGCCCGTGGCGCGTGCTCATGTGCGCCATAGGGTTAGCATTAGAATCGGCAAAAACAGGCTGCGGCGCACACTGGTCGGAAACGCTCCAGCGAGAGGCCAGCGGCCTTTCCGCAAAAGTTTTTTGCTTGTTATTCCACAACTAGTGAAGCAAACTTCATAAAACTTTGCATACCTTATCTGTCATATGTAAGCTATCATTTGGATGTCAAGCACTAAATATATGACGTGAATCTGTTAAGTTATGACGTCATAATTGAGCATAATACAGGATTTAGCACCACTTTAAGTCAACAAGGGAAATTGGGAGCTGCTATTCGGGGACCGGGAATGGTTTCATGCACTCCTTGCAAGGTCCAGTGCTTCACTTTAGCATTGTTGACTTTGCGTGACGTCATTTATGACGTCACTAAGGCCATATAAGTTTTTCGTCAATAACTCCTGATCAGATGGAGCTAGAGAGTCGCGAAAGCCACCATTGGACTCAGGAAGACCTGCCGAATCGAATGATATGCGGTATGACCTCATTCAACCATTTTCGTGACCTGAGGGGCTCCGACCTGACCTTGACCCGAGGTTAACACCTTAAGTTGACTTCACCCGAACACCAAGTATAACATTCAACGCGCCTGAGCTAGACAAACACGATGATGTCAAAATCGCGGCAGTGCGACCATTTTTGGCAAAGTAATTAACCTAAAACCGAGCCCGTGCCTTGTGGCACTTACTTGACCTAAGAGGTCACTGGCTGACCTAAGACCTTAAAATCGGGTAGTACCTAATTGTTGCGTCTTATAACGGCACACGAGCTTGTTTTTTCCGCGAGGCTCTAGCTCAATTAGAGGCAAAACGGCGAGGGAGTTGTACCAACCCTCCCCGGTCAATATAGAAAACCAATCGGTCCGGCCAGGGTTAAATACCGGAATTGTGATCTAATGTAAAAAGACGGCCCAAGGTATAAACCCGATGTCAGTGACAGGTGTCCTATATTTGCAGCGTCTTATATTCACGAAGGTTTCAATTTCCACTTTCTTCAGCCGAGTGATGGTTGTCAATAGCAAGGCTCTTTAAATGCAAGCCGTAATCGCCACGCAATATGTGGAAGGCTTTTGATGTCAATACATACATAAATGCATACATAAAACGCGCTTTTCACAAAATTCATAAACTCAAGCGCATCTGTTTTAATGACCAGTCAACTACGCATGGATGCGTGCAGGCCACACAGGTCAGCGTAAGCCGGGCGCGGCGGCCGTGCCGAAACTGGGGCGGGGCGGGCGTTAGTTGAGTAGGAAGAGCGGCTCCTGCAAATTTTGCGCAAATATGCGCAGTTAGCTTTTATGTTGCCCTGGTGTGAATTTAAATCCTGCTTCATCTCACAAAAAATCAGAGTGGAACTAGATGGGACTACCTGTTGTTTCCTTACCTAAACTTTGCAGTTATATTCCAGAATCACTGTAGGAGAGCCTTCATAAAAAAGCTACAGTACACCTTAGTTAGGGGAAAGTATACCAAAAATTTTGCACTGACCAGTCGGCGACTTCATAACGAACATTTTGATGCATAATATGTGGGATTTCAATTTGGTGTCTATCAGCAATAAGACTCTGAATATCCGGCTCAAGAAACCTCTTGCTCCGCGTCAGTTTCCGAGTTCTGGGATACCCCATCTTCGGGGGCTGATTACAGTTATTTTTGGTCACCCGGATTAGTTTTTTTGGCCTAAGTATAATAATTTGATCAATTTCAAATCGATCTATATAAAAAATGATCCGAAACTCCGGAATCGCCCGTGGCCTCTCGTGAGGGCGTTTCCGACCAGTGTGCGGCGGCGTGACGCCCAAAAACGGATATTGCGGCGCCGTCGATTGACGCACGAGGGTGAAATTCTCACGACTCGTGGGTCACGTAATTCAACAGGTCGTATTAGATTTTGGGCACGATTCGGCCGGGGGTGCGCCCGTGGCGCGTGCTCATGTGCGCCATAGGGTTAACATTAAAAACGGCAAAAACAGGCTATTGCTCCAGATGGTCCGACCACTACAACCCTATATGATGCACTCTTGGCTGCATCCCCACCCCACCCTTTCCCCTTACAGTATGAAGTATGAATAACAGTGATTTTTTACTGGAGCTGCAAAGTGTGCCTTTGAACCACCTTATGATATACTAGTATCTAAAGTATTTGTCCATCAGGATCAGTTATCTAATGGCAGTAGACTGTTGTCTTCACATACTTCATATCTATTTTGGCTACTGCATTGTGTTCTGTAAAAAATATGGAAAACGTTTCGGATGTATTTTTTAGTGGAATGCTTCTTTACAGATCCCGAAAGAAGATAACAGCTTGTTTTCTTCACCGCCACCAGTCTACCTGCTCTCTGCACACTCGGCAGAGCGCGGCAGGGCACCCCACGGAGCTGCACTAGTCACATCCGGGCCCCACGCCGGTCGACGGCCGATGCGATGGAGGCACTACTCCGAGCTGGACTGGTGGCCGGCTTGGAGCTGGTGGATGTCGACCGCGGAGCGGCGATCTACTCCTTCCACCGGGGCCGGCAGCAGGAGCTCCAGATGTCCTTGTGCCACCCGTCCGGCCAGGCCTCCATCCACCTTGTAGAGGCGGAGCGGGAGACGGTGAAGCTCACGGCTCCGTTGGAACATGGCCGCTGGGAGGCCTGCGGCGCGGACGACGGATGCGGCAGTTGGTCAAGACACGGCAGCCTACTCGAGGTGCTTCTCGCCTGGAGGACGCAGGCGAATCGCGTTATCCGAGCTGTGCCTCGTCATG
Source organism: Amphibalanus amphitrite (assembly GCF_019059575.1). NCBI lineage: Eukaryota > Metazoa > Arthropoda > Thecostraca > Balanomorpha > Balanidae > Amphibalanus > Amphibalanus amphitrite. The sequence goes on along the minus strand of NW_024881611.1, from coordinate 11,409 downwards.
GTGCGATGAGCCTTAATAGACTAATGCATATTCTTCCTTTGGCTGTAATTCATTTGCTGCTGCCCGCTGGGCTAAGGAGTAACTCTGGGCGCCTACTTTGGGCAGACGCTCGTCCAGTGCCGCTCTTCGTTTGCCGCACATATCTTTATTTATTCTTTGTTACAATTCCGTCTTTGGTCATTTTTTTTTTTTACCATGGGGGCACTTGAAAGTTTTGTTTTTAAATCTGTGGACATTGAACCTGGAATCGGTTTTTGTCGGATTTCGGTTTTGTTTTTGCACTGTGGAAATATCTCGTTCAATATTTTTTAAGATAGGGCGTGCATAAACTTTTAGTCTCATTACTCCTCTGTGCATCTAAATTCTAAAGTACTATAATGTGCATCTCAAGTGTTTGGTGCTGTACTGTTATTATTTATGGTTAATCCAGTGCTGATTTATGGTTAATCCAGTTTTTATTCGATTGAATCGTTGTGTGTAATGTGCATGACATCCGCGTACCGCCTGTAGCAGTGTTATATATTTTCATTTATGCTGGAAAATAATAACTTTCTTGTTCATTGGCTTTATTCGATGACAGAGACGTGCCAGATGACTGGGGCTGCGACTTGACTTGGTAGTTGTTAACGTTGCAAACTTCAACCATCAAGCATGATGTGGAAACGTCACATTCCGTTATCAAATCTTCGTACCGTAAATACTGAATAAGATCAATACTAGGCTGGAGCTTGCTAGAAAAACCGTGCATTGACAACGGCGAGTGGTGGACCTGAGTAGCGGCCGGGGCTACCCGGACGGTTTCGTCCTCCAGGTGGAGTCCCAGACTGGTGACTGGGAGGGCTTGCACCCAGGCGGCGGTGTGGGGCTCTGCGGCAGCAAGAAGACGCACCCGGACCACCTGGTTTGCCCCATCCAGCAGACGCTGCTGAGACGTCTTAGAGAACGCCTCATCCCAAGCGCGCTGCTTGCCCTCTTCTGACCATTAGTTATACCACGGATCACCTTATGTGACACCTTATAGGCCCGGGCAGTATGTGATCCGTGGTTATACCCAAGTCTATGTTAACTAATTTTTTATGCGTATTCATACCTATGCCCATTTTATTTGCCGCATACGCTAGAGCAATCTTAGCATAGAAATGAGTATTGTATAAATTGTATTATACCTATAATGGGTATGAAAAATTTTCTAGCCTGAATCTTCAATGCAAAGCAATGTCAAGAGTATTACATAAATAAGAGTTTTACGCTTAGGCCAAAACTTTTGTTTTTTGCTTATTTCTGTTTATTAAATAAAATCAATTTTTTAAAAAAATATATGTTAACATATTCAGCTACATTTTGTCTAAAAATTGTTTAAAGATATCAATAAACCACGATGGCACAACGGAGTTCTATAGCCTTGGGCACAACTCAAACACCAAGCAGAAACTGTCACGTGACTGCCTGGCCCAACCTTATCTTTAGGAATCGTAGGAATCTATAGGAATCTTGTCGGGACGTCGGGACCCTTGACGGATCCGGCTGTTGATTGAGGTGTCAGTTGTGATAGAAGTGATCAGATATTATTTCGAAAAATTCGTCATAAATTGTTGCTGTCTAATGGTTTGCTAGAAGAGACTTGAAGACTCGGGAAAGAACAGACACGGTGAGTTTGACGCTGCACTGCCACGCTCGACCATCTTCGTCGGCTCGACTAACTTGTTTAGCGTCTGTTAACTTTTTCGAAAGGTAGTTAGGCAAGAAACATGAATTTCGCAAAAATCGTCCTTATTGATAGTCAAATGGTCACTCTGTTTTGCAACAAATGACTCCGAGGATAACAGATTCTGGTTATATGCTCCGAAAAATGCGCATCTGAGACAAACGCGAGTTGTTTACAGCTTTGGTTCACGTTGCTAGGTGGTTGCTATGGAGCTATGGATACTTCCTTGCAGAGTCATTTGCATTTTGGTGTCTTATGTGATATCGACATATGCCACCCCTAATAGCTCAATTAATGCTGATAACAGTCCGGCGCACTGTGGTATCTCCGATTCATTTATGGAGACATTTCTTTTATTGGAAACGTTTCCAATTTTGACTACTCTTCTGTTCCAAAAATGAAAGCGCTTGCTCCATAAATAGAAACGCTAACATTTCCGCACAAATTTTCTTGCCAAGGGTGGCTGGATTTGATGTAGGTATAACCACTGTTTTGCGTAAAACAAGCACGGATACACCAAAAGCACTTGTCTTCTTGCATGGAAAGCTGTCGTATGCATTCAAAGTCACCACCTAAAAATGCTCCTGAATCGTATCCATTTATGGAGACTTAGTTTCCAAAAATGGGAACGCTGACGTTCCAAAAATAGAAACGCTGAAGTTCAAATGTGTGCAAATTTAGCTTAAAGGAACTATCCCACCTTCTAAAATGTTGTTAAAACCAGTTAAATTGTGGTCGACTTTATAGATTGGATGATATGTGACGTCACAGCCCAAAATTACCTCCTTCCCCAGGTCACATTACTGTCATAAAGCTGATTCTTTTTACTCTGTAGGCACTACAACAAAGTTCAGACCAAGTTTTAAGTGATTTTTTAACTAACAAACCCATTTAAATCAGAATGACTAAACGAGGTGACGTCACACTAACGGTCGCTCCATGTTGAAGATAGGGCCTGGCGCAAGGCCCATTTTCAAATGAAGGGAACAAATTTCTTCAACACCAAGAGGCCGCGGGGGTTGCAACCTAGATAGATAGTGGTTTCTGAACCTCGCCGCAAACTTGGCTATCTCAACTCAAACCCCATGTTAAAGGTGGGATAGTCCCTTTAAATGTGTTTTTTAAAATTCACATGCAACTAAAAATTGATGTTTTGGGACTGGTTTAGCATCTCGGCTCTCGGCAGTTACCTTGGACGTCGGGTTTGATACTAATATATTACGCGCCGCAACTTAGCACATTCAAAAGTCAACTAAAACTAAGATTTCCTAGAAACTACTGGACAAATGTGGTCCAAAGTGGGCAGTACATAAAGTGTAGATATCATTTCAATATATAAAATTGATATCAATGTTACACATGAGCTAGAATGAATAAATTCATCGTCAGAATACGACGGTATTTGGTGTGACGACGGTGCAGACCTTATTTGATTAGAAAACTTGTGATTTTTTTATCACGTCAACATGTTATAAGCATCGCCTCGTTTGTCGACTTTCGGTTTCTGATCGGAAATTCGGAGAAGAGGAATATAAACTAGAATGCTGGCTGTCGATTGGTGGCATCCTGCGCATGCCAAATTGCAGCAATCAATGCCCAGTTTGCTTTCAAGGTAGCGATGCACGCAGCGTCTCCATTAATGGAACAGACCGTTTCTATTTTTGGAAACGGCGTATCCATTTTTGGAACATTGTTCCAAAAATGGAAGCGTTTCCATAAGTGGATCGGAAATACTACAGTGTGCCCGACTGATATATTGAATATACTGATATTCAGTATATATACTGATATACTGAATATTGTTGATTTGTTGAAGAGGATGCTGAATTGTATGAATAGAGCTCTGCAATCCTTGTTTTAATTAGTTAAGCGGTAAGCTACATAGAGTGACATTCAAAAGTGGGCCAAAAATCTTGTCGGACGTTTTTTACCTTCAACCTTGGGCGTTGTTGGCCACACCTGCTAGTCTTTTATTGCAGGTGAATAAAACCGCAATCAAATTTACATAAATCAAAATTACAGCTTATGGTGCTGCAGTGTACCTGAACGAACTTTCAAAACTGGGTGAAAACAGAAAAATGTAGGTGGTGACCCATGACAGTCTTCGAGTTATTCTCGATTTTGTAGAAAAAAGAATACTTGCCACGCAATGACAAGAGGGCTTTATATTGTTTAATGTGTATGCAATAGGTACATTAATTCGAGCCGGCAGGGAAGGGGGATGTTTTTGGCCACAAATGTCAGTTGTTTTCTTCTTATGTGTAACAAAAACCATGGCACGCAGTAGGAGATAATTGAAATGCTATTCTTTTAACCGAAAACACCCTCAAGCATTGTGGTTTTACTTTAAGGTTTCGGGATTTTTAGCCATAATGGCCTGTGGTACCCGATCTTATCGAGCTCCTGGGATTGTGGCTTTACGAGATCAATCAGGATCAGGTACGGAGTATATGATGTGGGACCAGTGTGCGTCCAGTCTTGCCTTGAAGCAGTTCAGCGAGGGTGCACCAACCACCTCGGAGGGGAGTCCATTCCAGTCGTTCACGACTCGGGCGGCAAAGGCCTCACCCTCGAGGCTGCTGGAAACTTCTGGATTTTAAACTGATGTCCCCGAGTAACTCCTGCAGCCAGAGCGAAGAATGACCTGGGGTCGGTCGGCATCGACCCCTCTGTGAAATAGTTGGTATGTGAAGATCATATCACCTCTCAGTCGTCTATAATGCAGTGATGGCATCTTCAGTTCTTTGAATCGCTCCGTGTAGGGTTTGTGGCGGATGCTCTCTACCAGCCGGGTTGCCCTGCGCTGAACTCTTTCGACCTGTCGCTGATTCGCTCTGTTAAATGGACCCCATACAAGGTTCCCGTATTCTAAGTGTGGGCGAACCAGGGTTTTGAAAAGAATGGGCAGCGTGACTTCGTTGATGAGGGAAAACGACTTCTTGATTACGGCGAGGAGCTGCGTAGCCTTCGCCACTGCTGACGCTGCGTGTTCACGAAACTTAAGAGCGTCGTCCACGTGGACACCAAGGTCTTTCTCCACTCTTGCACTGGCTAGGGGAAAATCGCCCAGAGTGTATGAGAATCCGCAATTCGTGCTTCCTATGTGCAGTACGGTACACTTGTCCTTGTTGAAAGGCATCATCCACAAATTTGACCACTTTAAGAGAGCATTCAGATCATTTTGCATGAGAGTCGCGTTGTTTATGGAATGGGCGCAGGAGTACAATTTTGTGTCATCAGCGAACAACTTCACTTTGCAGTGAATTTCGTCTGGCAGGTCGTTCACATGATTAAGAAGAGTAAAGATCCGAGCACAGATCCCTGGGGTACGCCGCTAGCGACCTCCGTCCAGTTCGAGGGGCGCCCGTCGATGATCACTTGTTGTTTCCTTCCGGTTAGAAAGGCCTCAATCCATGCCAGGAGCTTACCTGATACCCCATAGCTGCGGAGCTTGCTCAAAAGTCTCTGGTGGGGTACAGAATCGAATGCTTTCTGGAAGTCGAGATAAATAACATCTATTGGGTTCGCCTGTTCGATATCCTTGCTCCAGTCATCCAGGACTTCGAAAGGTTGAGTATTGCACGACCTTCCAGGTCGAAAGCCGTGCTGGTGGGTGGTCATGACCTCATTTTCAGTGAGGAATTTCAGCAATTCGTCTCGAATAAGAGATTCGAGCACTTTACACGGTATAGCTGTGAGGCTCACTGGGCGGTAATTGCATGGTTCCACCTTGCTTCCCTTTTTGTAGATAGGAACCACACGTGCCAGTTTCCAATCGTCACGATCGCAATTCGCAACCAGTGTCCAGTGACTTACGGAAGAGGTAGGCAAGGGGCCCAGAGAGGGAGCTATGAGCCTCTTTCAGTACCCTCGGGTGCAGGTCTAAACACATTAAGGCCTCGGAGCTTCTCTTCCACCGCCCGCGTTGTTAGCCGGTCCCGTAGCTCAGTTGGTTAGAGCGTTGGACTCCGCGTGGTGAGAGCACGCGTTCCCGGTTATGACAGTCCGGGTTCGAAGCGCGACGGGCGCTCGACATTTATGGGCCTCCTGACAGGTATGGTTGCGGTTGGTGGCAGGCCGTAGCCAGGCGAAGTCAGCGAGGGGACCGGCCGTGCGCGGCTTTGTGCGCACGTTAAACTTTGGACTCTAAATTCTGCCATAGAACTGGAATTGCGCGATCGGAGGGTAGAGGGCAGGGTCATCGCAACAAGCTTTGCTTAGCGGTGGCTCTGTCCTTGTGAATCCTTCCCATCAAAAGGTTCGGACTAAATTTATAAAAAAAAAATGGTGATGTCATCGAGACCGAGCGACTGGACGCGATCGTCCAGAGTTGGCACATCGTTTGCATCTTCAGTGGTAAAAACTGAAGCAAAGAATTGGTTGAGGATACCAGCCTTAAGTTTGGCATCGCTAACCAATTGACCATTTGTGTCTTTGAGATCCCCGACCTTGGGCTTGGTCTTGAGTCTACTTTTGGTATACTTCCAGAAGGCCTTGGGGTTGGTCTTCAAGTCAGTCACTAGCTGTGCCTCAAAACTGGTGCGGAGTCGTCTTGTCAGTTGCCTGAGTTTGTTCCTGCAGGCACGGTATCTTGCTGTGTCAAGTGGGTCATTGGAGCCGAGGTGGCAGCTTTCACCCATAGCATGGTCTTCTGCTTCCGTAGCTGAAGGGCAGCACTTGTCATATAGATGTTTTTGCGTGCCTTAAAACCCTTAGATAGCGGGATACAGGTGGAGACTATCCTGTCCAATGTTGATTTCAGGTAAGTATAGCCTTCTTCCACCGAACCATTTTGCAGGGGTGACCAGTCCTCCTCGACTAGTGTTCGGTTTAAACGGGTGAAATCACCTCGGTTGAAGTTGAGTTTGGGCTGATAATGTGAACACTTGACAGCGAGCTTTTCGCCTAAGAACCTCTCATGCTCCCGCAACATGTCCATCATGAGACTCATTTGGGTCGATACAGCAGACTCCAGGCCTTTGATCTTACTCTCGAGGGGATCCGAGTGAGAGTGCCGAGACTTGCTGCTATTTAGATCCATTTTGTAGGCTGCGCAGAGCCAGGCAAGAGATTTGAAGCGATCAAGAGCCGTGATAGCCAGTTTCTGGGCACCCTGACACCCCGCATGAAACCACGCATGGCAGCAGTCGCAGAGTATTCCAGCCTCACCCTCCTTGACAGGATTGCCACAAATTTTCTTTCTAGGGCCGCCATTGCAGATCGAATTCGGAATTAGTCCCCTCACTACCCGTGTCACTGGAAGAGCGAGAGAGATAACTGGAACTGGCCGACCCTTTTCCAAATGGGGTGTACGCACTTTCTGATAACTTACCAACTTGGGGTGTAATGTCGGTTTTGTCGGGGTTTTGATCCATACCTGTAGATGCTCCAGATGATATCTCCTCAGTCAGTTCAAAAATACCACCTTCATTTCTCTTCTTCGCAACGCCGGACCGCACCGCGTCGGGGATATCGGACTGCGGCGTTTCCGCGGGTTTCATTGTCTGACGGTCCTTGTTTTGCTCAGCTGTTTGAGTTTGTTTCTTCCGTTGAAGAACTGGGGAGTGTCCTAAAGGCATTCTGCCTTTCTCCTTCTCAGCAAAAGATAAGGATTTGAATTGAGGGGTTTTAATTATCACGTAAGGATTAAATTGGTAACTTAGGATACAAAAAACGGATATCAGGATGGCCGTTTCCGCCAAAACTGGCCGGTGGCCAAAGGAAAATCAGCTGATCAGCTGATCGACGGTTGGTGGCAGGAACTCGATCGGGCACGTCCGTCCGCCTCCCACAAAAATATACCCGAAAAAATATTGTAGGCTGTAGAACTTAAGATGACGTCACGGTGACGTCATAAAGTTTTGTCGTTTTTCGATAGAGAACATTTCTGATGTCGCTGAGCATGAAAGCATTAAACGCAATGGTAAATGAAATTAACAGCTTCTGATTCCATCTGTGCCAAAAATAACTAAATCAAACGATTTTTAGGGGTCGCGAATTCAAAATGAAAATGCCAATTTTAGCGAAAAATTAGCCAAAATAATGCCATTTTATTTTGGAACAAGGTTGCCATGCCAACAGGTTGGAGTTAATTTTCCCATTTCCCAAGAAAGTTAATTTTCAATTTCAGAAATGCATGCATCATGGTCGTGAAGACGTCACAAGAAATTGCCAATATTCAGTTCAAGATTTTGGAAAATGTAGAACGGTGATCAAAAATCATAGATAGCCATTTCATTTGCCATGGTATTGGCAGTGTAATAGCGTTTACAGCATGTCTGTATGTCTGTTCTGTCAGTGGATATCCATATCCATACTCCAGGACATAGACCCGGGAACAGGGGGGGGGGGGCAGCGGGGGCGCTTGCCCCCCCCCCAACTTGGAAGCCGAGGGGGCGGCGCCCCCTCAACATTGAGGCAGCGAGAAAAGATCTTTCCTCCCTTTTCCGGACTTCTTTCCTTCTTGTTTCCTTTATACATCTACACATCAACACACGGCATTTTCCTTTCCATCTGAATGGTTTCTGCTGATATACAGCATCGATTTGAGTCGACAACATATGCTATTGTCATCTCGCTTTGGTTTGGGCCTGACCTTGGCCATAAGTTTGGTAGGCCAGATTTTATACTGGACCATTTTGAGTCAACTTTGAGAAATACATAACGTACAACGGTGGTAAAATCGTTGCTATAGGTATAACATGGTTTACCCGCTCTAGGTGTGAGGAAGGGGTGTGGGGCAATGAGTGCACTGACGTGGCGTCCTAGGAAGGCCGGTATGAGATTCAAGCTCAGCGACACTAAGGGCTTGTGTGGTGCCTTCGGTTATCGGTAGCACCCTCAGAATCACCGGCGTAGGGCCCTCAGAGCCGCCGGTAAGGGGCCTTTAGAGGTACTGGTGTGGGGCCGTCATGCAGGTGCCGGTGTAGGCGCTCAGAGGTGCTAGTGTGATTCTCTCAGAGGCGCCGGTGAGGGTCCCTACAGGCGTTGCTGTGGGCCCTCAGCCCCTCATAGACGCTGGTATGGAGCGGTTACAGGCGGGTGTTTTATCCGGTGTTTTATCCCTTGGTTTACCCTTACCCAGACATGGTGCCTCGATTTAAGTACATTGTGTGCTTTTGCATGTTAGAATCCGAAAACTTCAAGTTTGAAATTCCATATCTCCGAATTAAAGCATTTTTCGATGTTGCATTAGATGTAAGGACGATCATGACCACTTGACTAAAAAACAAAATGGTTCGTTCACTTGGTTCTTACAACCATGTTAAACGACACAAGGGGAGAGGGTCACTGCAAAGGGGCGTGGACATTGCCACATTAGTCTCAAGATGTTAAATGCATAATAATCGGCACCAAAATACCGTCGTATTAGTATGCAAGTTCACCAAAGAAAAACCCAACGTCATTTATCAAATATCAAAGCAAATTGGCAATATCTAGCACAACGAAACAAATAATTCAACACCTAACGAGGCCGGCCGAGTCCTCAATGCCACCATGGCGACTGCGCAAGTCCAACTGGCTGGCAACTGGCCAATCAGGGTGCTTGTTTGTCATTTCTGGGTGGGATTAAAAAACATGCGTACCGGCGAGGGTTAATGGGGGGGGGGGGCGTGTTTTTGGCCACACTTGGCAGTTTTCTGCGCGTGTCACCGTGAAACTTGGTATAGCTTATTATACGTCAACTTCTCATCGTGTGTGAAAAAATTGACCCCAGGTCACGTGAGGCCAGGTCACCAGGTCAAGCTAAGTAGCCATATCTTTAAGAACAAATGTGATGCTGTCATTACTACAGCTTACATCCCAGAGGTTTGAAACTCGGGCTTTTGCATGAGAAAATCGGTATGAAGAATTCGTATATCTCATATTTTTTCATATCCGTGACCTAAGGTCACGTCAGTTTTGCGACCTCTCCATTATAAGTCAATAGCAGAAAATTGACATATTCTTGTTTTCGGAAATACCCTCAAACATCTTGACACTGGTAACATGACACACTGACCGGAAAATTGTCCCGGTGTGCACTTTTTGCACTTTTGCACTTTTAATTGCAAATTGCAAATGAAAATTTAAATTGCAAATTGAAATTGAAATTGCGATGGTCCTAAAATCAGCGTCATACAAGCTAGGAGTCAAAAGATATGATGCAAAAACGTTCCCGCAAAAACGTCAAAATTGAATAGCTTTTGCCCGCTGGAGGCTAAACTGTTGATCTTCGGTCAAATCTGAGAACTCAGAAAAGCCTTTGAGAGAGCCATCGAATGCGCTTTTCGAATGCGCTCAGCCAGCTCTATTGGTTCGCGACTTATGCGCCGATTTATAAAAAGTTGTCAAATTCGGTAACAAAAGTTCGTGAAAATTTTACCTTTGATGACCTCCAGTGACCTCAGCGATGACCTGATCAAAAAATGATCTTTATTTTTCTGAGGGATCTTGTAGCGGGCTATATATTGCTTCTCTTCGCGTCTTTCTAGCCTGCATTCTTTCTGAGATAATCTGGTGGGGCCAAAAAGGCTCCCCCACCATGGCAAAGTTGGCTGAAAGGTCCAGCCTGGCGCGGGTTAAAAGCATTTTTCGATGCTGTGAGTGCCAAAACCGGCAATTGTGTGCCCGGGACCCCAATAAGGCTATCTCAACTAAAAATATACATATGTTAAGGAGGATTGGTCACTTCAAAGCCTTCGCCTTTTTTAGATAAACTGTTGTGGCGAAATATATCCCCCCCCCCTTACCGCCAGGACGAAGTTGGAAACTCCATAGCATCGATATTTACTGACCGTTCATATTTCATGTTTGTTTTCCAAGGAAACCCCGTGAAAGGCAGTCTTCTCAGTGACTTGACATATTATTAACCTTTGACCTGCTTGACAGCCACGTTATTTTCGGTGATTTTTCTTTGCTCGCTATTTGCAGATATACTGCATTGTCTTGGTACATTGTGGTTCAGCTCCGGTCACGGCTGTGTCTGTGCTGACGTAAGGCCTTGGGTGCACTCAGCCTACATCTATTAAGACCTCCCAGGGATAGGATATATTCGCCATGCAAAAAACAAGTTACGCCAAAATGGCGGAGGGCGTAAAGCCATCGTTCGTAGAGGTGCTGACGGGGATGTCCCGTGAGGCCAGGTCTGGAAGGATTTATTATCATGATTGGCAATCCACTCCACTGGTCAGCAGGCAGGACCCCGTTTACACTGACTACGGTGCTAACATCATTGGCATACATGGCGACGGCAACTGTCTGTTCCGGGCGCTCGCCTATGCTGTCGGTGATCCCTCGCTAGATCACGTGGCCCTTCGGCAAAAGATATGTGAAGAGGAGCGCACAGATGAACTTCTTAGGGAAGTGTTCCCTGACCTGGACGGCTACATCAATTCCATGCGCAAGGGAGGTGAGTTCGGTGGTGAGCCAGAGATAAGAGCAGCAGCACGTGTTCTTCACCGTCTCATATGTGTGGGGAAAACGGTCATCAGGTGGCTGCTCATGGAGCACCAAACCAGTCTCCTATTCACTTATGCTTTTATAGTCGGAGGCAGCACTATGACCTGCACATGGTCGCTCCATCTCCCCCAACGCCACCAACAACCCCAGGAGAACAAACTGCCCAGACTTCACCGGCCATCACTGAGCAGAGCACCGACAAGATGGTGCTTGGACTGTTGTTAAGGGACGAGGCAGTCGCCAGACAAAGTGCCTAGATCTGT